>NC_141693.1:568681419-568773919 GCF_964263255.1 Lissotriton vulgaris | reverse complement strand
ACACAAACGGCATCTGAAAGGAATGCTGTCAGAGGAATTTAAATTTCTGCAAGTTCCCAATCCAAGAATACCCACCTTTTACCATCTGCCGAAGGTGCATAAGAACCCCACTAAACCCCCAGGGCGTCTGATAATTTAATCTATTGGGGGTTTGTTGGAGAACATGTCGAAGTTCATAGACTATCTTTTTCCATTTGTGGAAGAACTGTCCAGTTACACTAGAGACACTAAAGATTTCCTGCAATACATCGAGGGATGTCCATGGGAGTCTGATTTTCTAATGGTGACCCTAGATATTGCCAATCTATACAAGAGTATTTTTCACGAACAGGGTCTGGACGCCATCACTCAGACTTTACGGCAAAGACCATTTAAATACAGAACACAGTGAGATGTTAATTGACTTTCTTCGCTTCTGTCTGTTTAACAACATTTTTATTTTTTAGGAGCAGATTTACCGACAATAACGGGGGACAGCCATGGGAGCCTGCTTCGCCCCCAGCTACGCGAACTTGTTCGTTGGCTGGTGGGAGAAGCAGGCAGCCTGGTCTGACTCCTGCGACCATTGGGTCGACAAGACCATAATTTGGAGGCGTTATATTGATGATCTCTTTTTGGTCTGGAGAGGCAATAGGGAGTCAGTGGAAGAATATATCAAGCATCTCAATAGTAAAGATCTGAATTTGAAGTTCTCTGGGGAAATCGGCAACACTGAGGTTACATATTTGGATGTCAGGGTATTTGTCACAGAGAACAAATTACAAACAGCACTCTTTAGGATCCTACTGCGGGAAATTCAATACTACATGCACGCAGTAGTCATCCTACAAGTGAAGAATAGCATCCCCTATGGGGAACTTTTGCGTATCAAACGCAACAGCTCTAGGTCAGGAGACTTTGATCAAGCAGGTGCAGCTAGCCTGAAAAGATTCAGGGAACGTGGCTATAAAGAAAGAGTACTGAGCGAAGCATGGAAGAAAGCTCAGGGCAGAAGTAGAACAGATTTAATCAAGGAAACTCCTAAAGATAAGACTGCAGGTCACAACAATCTCAGGCTCATTACTAACTTTTCTAATGCTGCTAAGAGCTTGAAGAAAATCATATTTTCCAATTGGAATATATTGAGATCCGATCCTATTATTGGTCGTGATATTCCTGCACAACCATGTGTTACTTTTCGTAAGACCAGATCACAAAAGGACCAATTAGTACAGAGCCATCTAGCACCGCTCAACAGAGGCATACAAGGCCTAGGAGGATTTTATCCCTGCAATAAGTGCAAGGCATGCACAGATAGCAGAAGAATCACATGCTATCATGTACCTGGTAGGAGTGACCCAGTGACTAATAAGAAATTCATGAACTGTCTGACACCCTTTGTAGTATATTGTCTAAGTTACCCCTGGGGACTTCGATATATAGGGAGCACGAAACACCCAGCCAAGATTCGCATTTTAGAACACCAAAGGGCTATACAAAATAATGACAGTAACTATCCAGTGGCGCGTCATTTTCATACTCATCACAACAGTAACCGTAAACTTCAGAGTTATTTTTGTCTAGACCATGTAGCTAGAGACTCCAGAGGTGGAGATCGAGAAAAACGCCTAAGGAGATTGGAGTCTCGCTACATTATTGATTTGGCAACCAAAACCCATTTGGGTCTGAATATGGGGGAGGAATTGAAAGTACACCTGTAAATACTGTATGAATTGTAAACAATAATTGATAACAACCGTTTTAGCTCACACTGGGACTGAAGGCCATAAGAGATTAATTGAATTTCTAGATTGAGGATGTTTTTGTAATTATTAGTATTGAATTGAATTCCCCTTTTTTCATTGGAGAGGATTGGTAACATATTAACAAATAACTCTTATATTGTGTATAACAATCTTTGCAATTGACAATGTGTTTAATCTTGCCCATCCGAGGGCTTCAACAGTTTTGTGGTTCAGATCAGGAGTGACCGAGCCAATAAGCATTTGCTTTATAACTAGTGATATGAAATGCTAATGAAAAAAGCAATTTGGTCTCCCGAAATTAGAACCAAGAACATCTATGCCATATACACATTTATTTTATTGTTATATTAATTGGGCAATTTTGGTTACCTAACTCCATTGTAAGTAATGTGTTTGCTTAATTTACGTCAATAGCGATGTTGCCTGACTCTTTAATGGCGTCTCAGTGAGACAGATCCCGTGAGACTGTGTGAGCTAATGTTATGTATATTTTGCAGCGTCATGGAGGCCGCCTGATAATGACGAAGGTGTACCGCCGAAACGCGTCTGATACTTTGTTACTTCTGTGTGAAATAACTCAGACTTGGTTTTAACCCCCCGCAAAGTACAGTCATCTTTCTTGTGAATTTAATATACATAAAATATATATATATATATATATATATATATATATATATATATATATATATATATATATATATATATATATATATATATATATATATACATACATACACACACATACATATACATACACGTATGTGTGTGTATGTATGTATGGAGACGAATTAAGGAAGACTAGTAGCTACACTGCTGTACTGTGATCATGCATTAAAAAACCTGTGCTTTACCGCTCACCAGTCAAGTTTCCCATTTGGACTGCAAACCTCCTGTGACGTGGCACTGTGTTCGACCTTTCAACCTTTTTGTGAAGTTTCGATTAGCCTTACAACTAGCATATATCTCCTGACATTCCTTATATATATATTTGCTTACATTGAAATACACATGTGCAACCCTTATCTAGTGTAGGGGGCTGCCCTATAAATTCTGGGTCTCACATTAGATCCGAAAGTAACATCTTACCAGCACTCTGATATCAAATCGTTGTTCTTGAGGTAGGTATTGTGGCACTTGGAGCACACAGCTGAGAGCAGTGGCGATCAGATTTTCTTGCTCACCTGTTTTCGTGCTGCCCCACTCTGTAAGCAGATTACCAATATGTGTTAATACATATGAAGTTCTGCATACACAAAATGAAATACATGCTGTTTGTAAATTCCTTTTCAAAATCCCATCTTCATTTTGACAGAAGGAGCTACATAGTTGGGCATAGGGCTTATAAATACATATCAACAAAATGCAAAAAAACATTATCTAGTGTATCATATCAATTGTTTTTTTAATACTAAAACTAATATTTAAACTTTAACCATGTTGATTTCAGCCAGTCATTCATCAACAATATCCTTACCACTGCCATCTGATTCTATGATAAATCTATAAACAATCATGTTGTAAATCTGCATTCATAAAATCTCTAATATATAGCAAAGTACCCACATTAATTACCCAGTCCCAATTTAAGGAGACAGATTTGCCAACTCCATTTGAGGGTGGCAAATAAAGTTGGTGTCTTCTGTTCATTGTCACTCCTATCTGCAACTAGCAAGGACTGTTTGGGATGGGTGGAGGCAAGCATTGGAGGGGAAGGTTAGATTGTGCTGGGAACAGTTAGGCTTTGTGGCAGCATTTTAGACAACAATCTGACATTGATAACTTTCGTGGAAGAACTGCAGGCACAGGAATTTACATGACACTTTTACAGCACTGGTGATAATTCTAGGAAACAACGCCTAGAGGATGCACCCGCATAAGCTATTTCATCTGCTTGAACAGCCATTTTAAAGCGAGCGTGTTGGTACCTACTTTAACTGCTTCACTAAATTGACCTTAAAATCTACTTCTTTAGTACATGTTACCAATGAAGCAATTTCCAATTTCTCGTCCCCCAATGCATCTTCTTACATACAACAAAATGCCCCATTTACACACAAGCCCCACACTTCTGAAAATGCCATCTTTCCCCTTTCCAAATCAAGGTCCCTAATAACTAATGTCTCTAAGTGCAGTAAGACACCCACTCAGCTGGAGTTCATGCCTACACAGCATTATCAGGAACTGTACAGACCTGTGCAATTGAAGAGGTTACTGATACTTTGCAATTGGGTACAAAACCCAGTGGGACACATCTACCTTTATCTTCTGGCTTTATTCAGATGAAAGGAAGAATACTATAGCATAAATTAATTCATTAGTATGTTCCGTAATGCTTTGATTCCAACTCAATAATTGTTATGCTGTCGATGTAGCCATTTATGGAAGGTCCTTCTGCCAATGTTTATGCTTAAATTTCCTTTTCTTTTGCATGGCAAAATCTGGCACACCACTGGATTCCTGATCTGCAGCAGTCATACAATCTCTTGCTAAGTAATCAACAATTCCTTGTAGAGTCTACTTAACAAATCCCTAGCCCAAGGCATAGAGTCTGATGCATCTGAGAGTGCAGTGGTGCTTCCTAAAACAAGGCGAACATCTATGTGCTTAACAACTACAATCCCATATATGTACTCCCCTGTATAGACAATTGTGAAAGCTTATGTAGCGCAAGACAATTTGGAATCAGTTAAAACTGTCAGACCCTCCCCAAAGTAGGTTTTCGTCCTATGCAAAGCACAGATTCAGTAATCTGGTCTGTAGTTGATGACTTGAGATGGGATTCGATGATAACTGATTCCTCAAAGCCTTGGTCCTACTGAATTTGTCAGCTGCCACTGACACAGTAGAGCACAAAATATTGGCTGACCCAGTGAAAAAGGCTGACTTTCAAGGGTTCTCTCTAAATTGGTTAGACAATTGTGAAAGCTTATGTAGCGCAAGACAATTTGGAATCAGTTAAAACTGTCAGACCCTCCCCAAAGTAAGTTTTCGCCCTATGCAAAGCACAGATTCAGTAATCTGGTCTGTAGTTGATGACTTGAGATGGGATTCGATGATAACTGATTCCTCAAAGCCTTGGTCCTACTGAATTGGTCAGCTGCCACTGACACAGTAGAGCACAAAATATTGGCTGACCCAGTGAAAAAGGCTGACTTTCAAGGGTTCTCTCTAAATTGGTTAAGATACTTTTTAGCAGATCAATTCTGGCAATTTGATATGCACATTTTCTGCAACAGCGATTATACTGTAATGAATGGTCCCTCAATGCTTCTTTTTATCAACCCACCAATTCAATGTGAAACATTTGATACAAGAATTAGCATCAAGAGGATGCAGAATCTACAACTATGCCAATTGCTGATTCGCCTACATCCAACATTGGCGTCTCATCTTTAATTTCAAAACATGATGTGCTTTATTAAAACTGGATATGTTTGAATCATTTAAAACTAAACAGACAAAATCGAGAGGGACATATTACAAACTTATGAAACCAAATATACTGTCCCACAGGGATGGGATCAGTACTCGAGCCAAAAACACCAGCCAAAAGCCTGGGAGTTTTAGCAGATAGCCAACTATTAATTAAACCACAGGTCAGATAAGTTGTATTCTAATGCATAATTGCGCTGAAGAAGCGGAGACTTCTCCTTAAAGAGAGAACGGGTATGACTTTAAAGGCAGTGGGTATTTCCAGATTAACCTACACCAACTCCAGCTATTTAGGACTACATAAAAATACTCTTCATAGATTATCATTTGAAACAAGGCTGCTCAATTAATATAATAATCTTCGAAACGCACAAATGTTATTTCATAGGATTTCAGTCAAATAACGCAATGATTTTAAAGTCTGTTGTATTATATGTGAGAAAATGCCCTCTTTCTGCATGGTTGCACCCACTTTTTGCCGAATTGCTGATGTGCTTTAACCGAGTGTGCCCTGGGCTCCTGCTAATCAGGTACCCAGGGCCAATGTTCTTCCCCTAAAGAACAAGTTACTTACCTTCGGTAACGATATATCTGTAAGAAACTTAAGTTAGCGATAAATTCCTTACCTTAGAATTACCCCCAGGCGTCAGACTAGATCTGGAAAGCAGTCCCTCTGCGTGTCGGAAGGTGGCGTCGTGGTTGCAGAGATGCAGTCGCGGCAGCTATCCTTGCGCGCTGACATCAGTTCTGTACACGACTTTCCGCGCCAGGAAAGCAGTGCCATACAAGATATTGACCACTGGGGCATTGAAACTAGGGCCCTGAAAGGGATGATCTAGACCCCTAGAATTAAGTTTGCAGAACGGGGAGGATGGGTGGGGCGGTAAGGAATCTATCACTAACTAGTGTTTCATACAGATATAGCGTTACCGAAGGTAAGTAACTTGTTCATCTGAAAAAAACTTGTAGTGATAGTGTGATAGATTCCTTAGCTTAGAATAGCAATACCAACCCCGGTGGTGGTTCTGCGAACCAAGTTCACACCAGGAAGTCCCGGAGAACAGAACGGCCAAAGAAGCAGTCTTTCCTGACATGGCTGTCCAGGCAATAGTGCTTAGTAAAAATGTGCAGCGAGGCCCACGTAGCTGCCTGACAGATCTCTTGTAAGGGGACACCATGTCCCAATGCCGTAGTGGCAGCCATCGCCATGGTAGAATGGGCACGCAGCCCCACCGGAGGCTCTTTTTTGCCAGAGAATTACAGGTTTTAATACACAAGACAACCCATCTGGAGATAGTCCGCTTATGTACGGCCCAACTTTTCTTAGCGCCAACATAGCCAACAAAGAGCTGGTCATCCATCCGGAACTGTTCCGTGCTATTCAGGTAAAATGAGATCAAACGTTTTGGGTCCAGACGGTGGAGCCTCTTCCTCTCTGGAAGAATGCGGAAGCGGAAAGAAGGTGCGCAAAGTGATGGTCTGCCCGATGTGAAATGCAGTGACAACCTTTAGGAAGAAAGAATGGACGTGTCTTGAGCACAACCTTGTCCGGATGGACAGACAGAAAAGGAGGTTTGCAAGAAAGAGCCTGGAACTCACTCACTCTCCTAGCAGAGGTGATGGCAACCAGGAATGCAGTCTGCAGAGTCAACAGACTAAGAGGATAGTTGTGAAGAGGCTTAAAGGGAGCAAACATTAAATATGTGCGAACCAGATTCAAGTCCCACTGTGGCATTACGAAGGGAAAAGTAGGGAAAAGATGAGTAATGCCTTTGAGGAATCTATTTATAGGGGACTTGCAAAGAGAGGGCTGATCAGGGAGCCTGAGAAAGGACAAAATAGCAGAAAGGTAGCCCTTGATGGTGCCCAGAGCTGAACCCTGCTGGGCCAAGGAAGAAGGAACAGTAGGGATTCAGAAAGAGGGGCAGAAAGGGGATCCACAGCCTTTGCTGTGCACCATGCCACAAACTTGTTACACTTGCAGGCACATGCCAACTTAGGGGAGGGACGCTTGGCTGCCAGAATGACATCATAAACTTCAGGAGGCAGGTCGAAAGGAATCAACTGCCGCCGCTCAATCTTCATGCAAAGAGGTGGAGACTGGACAGGTTTGGGTGGAGGACCATTCCCTGCTGCTGCGACAGAAGGTCCTCTTGAAGAGGCAGTCGGATAGGGGGATCGATGGTCATACTGAGTAGCTCGGGATACCAAACTCTTCGAGCCCAGTCCGGAGCCACAACAATGATTTGGGCCCGGTCCCATCTGATCTTCAGCACTCTGGGCAGACGTGGTATAGGCAAAAAGGCGTACAACAGACCGCAACTCCACTCGCGACGAAAAGCGTCGCCTAGCGAGGGCTGCCTTGGAAATTCCAACGTGCAGAACTACCGACATTGCGCGTTCTCTTTGGTGGCAAATAGAGATAACCAAGGACCTACCCACTGTTAAAAAAGACCTTGCACACTTCAGAGTGAAGCCGCCATTCGTGATCCATAATGCACCTACGGCTGAGCTCGTCCGCCCTGGCGTTCAGTGAACCCGCCAGTTGTTGAACCACCAGGGAAATGCCTTGATGTTCCAGCCATGTCCAGAGGCGCAGAGCCTCCTGGCATAGTGTCCACAACCCCACCCCGCCCTGTTTGTTGCAGTACCACATGGCGGTGGTGTTGTCTGTGAACACCTGCACTACTCCCCTTGACAGAGGGAAGGAATGCATTCAGTGCAAGTCAGATCGCCCGTAGCTTCAGAAGGTTGGTTTGGAGCCTGGACTCCACCAGAGAAGAGGCCTCTAAACTCCGCCTCTCCCATGTTTCCGCCCCATCCCAGGAGGGACACATCCGTCACCACTGTGTGCTTAGGTTGGGGAAGGGGGAGGGATCTGCCATTGACCCAATGCTGGTTTGTGAGCCACCATTTCAACTGTTGTGCACTACCCTCCGAGATCTGGACGTAATCGGACAGGTTCCCCATATGCTGCGACCACTGGAACTTCAGGTCCCACTGCAGAGCCCACATATGCCATTTCGCATGATTGACCAGCAGGATGCCGGAGGCCATGAGGCCCAGCAGCCTCAGGGTCATCCTGACCGAAACCCAGGATAGAGGCTGAAAGATCGGAATCAGAGCCTGAATATCCTAGACGTGCTGTTCGTGAGGATAGACCAGACAGTACGTCGTAGCCAGAACTGCTCTGATTAAGAGGAGCTTCTGAGAGGGAATCAGGTGAGACTTTGGCACAGAACCCCAGCAAATGCAGGAGGTCAGCTGTAGTCTGGAGGCAGGAGATGACTGTCCAGGGCGAGCCCGCCTTCAACAGCCAGTCGTCGAGATGGGGAAGACTGGAACCTCTGATCTGCACAGATGAGCTGCGACCATCGCCATCACTTTCGTGAACACCCGATGGGCGCAGGTAAGGCCAAAGTGAACTGAAAGTGATCGTGGCCTACTGTAAACCGCAGGTAATACTGGCAGGATGGGAATATGGAAATATGCGTCCTGCAGGTCCAACGCTACCATCCAGTCTCCAGGGTAGACAAGACCTGAGCCAGAGTTAACATCTTGAACTTATCCTTTCAGAGGAAGCAATTGACGTCCTTGAGGTACAAGATAAAACACAGGCCCTTGCCCTTCTTGGGCACCAGAAAGTAGCACGGGTAACAACCATGCCCTACTTCTGGCATAGGAACGCGCTTCATTACCCCTTTGCCCAAGAGGGCAAAGGGGTCATAACTTCCTGTTAAATTAGTGCCAAGTGATCTCTCGACATGCAGTGGTACTGGGGTGGCATGGCTGATGGGGTAGTCTCGAAGGGGAGGGAGTAGCCCCTTCGGAATATTTGTAAAATCCACCTGTCCGAAGTGATGGTGTGCCAGTGGGGGAGGTGATGCCGAATCCTACCGCCCACTGGCATTGGATGGGCCTGAAAAACAAGACTAGGTATGTTTGGAGGCAGTGGTGGCTGGGGTGGAGGTGAACTGACCTGCCTGCTGGCCCGACTCTGCTTGGAGACTGTTGCTATGCAGGCCTGTGGCTCTGAAGCGAACGTATTGGGGCGCCCCTTCCGTGGCCACGAAAGGAGCGAAAAGCAGAAGGTGGAGGAGGGCGCGATGCAGAAAGGCCCAAGGACTTGACCGTAGCCCGCGAGTCCTTAAAGCACACCAACGCACTATCTGCTTTGTTGCCGAAAAGGCGAATGCCATCAAAGGGCATGTCCATCGGAGTATTGTGGACATGCTGACAAAAACCAGTTGTCCTAAGCCAGGTGTGACGACTGAGCGCCACTGTCTTGGAAATCGACCTGGCCATTGAGTCGGCGGTGTCAAGACCACAACGAATAGTGAACTTCGCTGCATGCCTCCCTTCAGGAACAGCTTGAGAGAGAACTGTCCGTGCCTCCTCTGGACATTGAAGCAGCACACACGCCACTATCCCACACAGAGTGGGAATAACGGCCCAAGAGGCACGCGGTTTTCACAGACTGCAGCCCTGAACTGGAGGAAGAAAAAAATCTTCTTACCCAAAAGCTCCAGTTCATGGGATTCCCAGTCCGGAGGTGCTGTGGGCAATGAGCTAGGGACGCAGACACTTGAACAACCAAGCTCTCAAGGGTGGGGTGTTGCGAAAGGAAAAGGGGTTCGCCCAGGGCTGGGCGATGGCGTTCGGCCACGTCCTATCCACAGGAGCCCCTGTGCTGGGCCTGGACCAGGTGCCCAAAAGAACGTTCTAAAGTGCATTGTTAAAAGGCAGCAGTGGCTCCGCAAAGGTAGCCGCCGGCTGAAGCACTTCTGTCAGGAGGTTAGTCCTGACGGCCACTGTAGAAAGCTCGAGGTGGAGAGCCTCGGCCGCCCTACGCAACACCACTGTGTAACTTGCGCCTTCCTCCGTAGCCATGGTAGGAGTCGTCAGCATGCCATGGTCAGGAGAGGTACCAAGACCACTGGTGTCCCCCAACTTCTCTGCCCAGTCCGGGTCAAAAATCACACTTGCTGTGCGAGGGTCCTCAGACCCCTCCCAGTTCTCCCCAGACTGATGAACAGGCCGAAAATAAGGAGGAGGGACAAAGGGATAGAAATCCCCCATCAGCATTGTTATAGTCATCGATTGACATTGGTCTGGCACCTTCTCCACATCGGGGCTGAAACCGGGGGAACCGCAGTCCGGTGGGCCGGGTGACGTCTGAGGTGGAACCTGGTGGGGGTCGACGTTGGTGGAAGTGTCACAAGGTCAAACGGCGTCGACTGGGATCGGAGCCTGGATCCATGGGGGTCGTACTGCATCAGGCCGGGGCAGACGGTGAAGCTGGAGCTCTCGGCAGTTAAGAGCTAGGACCCCCTGTCGGGCCTGTGGGGCCCGAAGGCACACCAGTAGGTCCGACGGCCCAAAGAAGCGAGCCATGGTTGACAGAAATTCCTGCCTCTGGGCCGGAGTCGCTGACGGATCAGGGAAGGGGGGGTAGGCCGCCGGCGGCGACTGCTTAGGCTCTGCCAGAGCCGCAGGGGAGGGACCACCCACACCCTCAGCCACATCGTGCGACCAGAGAGGAGAAGTCTGAGTGCGATGGCGCTTCGTCCTCTTCTTGGAATGCTTATTTTTACCCGACCCAGAGTGCGAAGACTTTGATCCCGATGAATGCGGCGGCTCCGCGACCAATCCCTCGACCTCCCACGCGAACAGACTGCCAGACTTCAAGCAACTTTCGGGACCGATCCCGCAAAGTCTTCAGAGCCATGCCCCGGCAGTCGGGGCATGACTTGGGGTCGTGGTTGTGCCCCAGGCAGTAAAGACAAACGTGGTGCGGGTCCGTCACCGACATCATGCAATGACAGTCCCCGCAAGACTTGAAGCCGGGTATCCCTACTGCACCAGGAGTCTATCAACTCGAAAAATAGAGACCATAAGCCTAAAAAAAACTTCAGAAAGTGACTGGGGTACCGCTCTCTCTGGATCTGCTCTTGCTGGCACAGAAAAGGAAAGAGCGTCAGAGCGCGAGGGTGGCGTCTAAGTAGCTGCTGCAACGTCATCTCAGCGACCACGACGGACGCGGAGCCGCCCAACACAACCTTCCGATGCGCAGGGGTACTGCTGACAAATTTTTCAGATCCAGTCTGATGCCAGGGGGTAATTCTAAGGTAAGGAATCTATCACCACATGTTTCTCTCAGATTCTAGTATTTAGGTGAACCCCTGAACCTTGCTTCCTCGGAAAAGAAGAAACTACAAAAAGAAGGACATAACAGCCGTGCAGCAGCTAAAAAGAGGAAGACACCCACTGATTTGGCCCCAGCCTTACCGGCCTATCTCCCCCCTCAAACCTGCTCCTGCAAAATCCCGGTGTGTCCTGCAGCCAGCAAAACCGAGAACAGAGGACCTGCCTGCCTTCAAGCACAAAGACTTTGTCTCCCGTGAACGCCGGATTTGTTAATCTGCAACCCCTGGCTCTGGCCAGACATCCGAGCAGAAAACACAAGAAGGTTCCCCCCGGCGATCCTGACCCGAGATCTGGGGACTCCTGACCTGCCTCAAGCCTCCAGCAGACTCCTGCAGCCTAAATCCAGAAGGTTCCTCCAACCGCGACCAGGAGATGGTAAGAAGATCAGACTCCAAAAGGCATCCTTGCACCAGACACCCCATGGCCTTGGATGCTCAAACAGACTATGCCTAACCAACTCCGAACTGCCAAACTTACCTCTTGAAGTGGTGGTCGCACCCAGAAGACCTTCGTCCGCAAACCTGCAGTGCCTTTGCAAACCCGAGGTTCCCCATTGAAACCAAAAGGGTGCCCGACGTCGAACAGCGCCCTGAACCCGGCCGCCCTAGTGCCATTGAGGGTGCACCTTTGGTGCTACTTTTTTTCCCCATTTGCCCTGAGCTATAGTCCAGGAGCTTTGCCAGCAGCAACCAACCGGAGGACCCCTATCCCCATTGGATACCATCGGGCCTCAGCACTCTGCACCCGGCCACCCTAGTGCCCCTGAGGGTGTAACTAGATTGCATCCTTGACCCTGGGGGACCCCAGAGTCAACCCCCAGAAGCTCAACTCCCAATACTAAATACTTACCTCAAAACCAATAACACTATTTCCTTTATAGGATAACTGACTGTTTTTCTGGGAAACGTTTTTAAGTGTGGAGTTTGAAAACGTAAAGAAATTCTTTAACATTGCACTTACAAAAAGATTTTCCTTACCTGTTTGCAGGAAATGTCCCAGAGGAGTATCAGGGATACTTCTCTGAGTAAGAAAAGTAATCTCAAAAGTAACTTACCTGTAATTTTACTGAAAAACTCATTCAAGTCTATGTACTGTATTGACAAAGTATTGCATTTCTTGGAAACCATACTGTAAGCCAAAACAAAGTGCATATACAATTTCAAATCTAACTGATTATAAACTGCATTACTACTGTAAGGTATTTATTGCTTACATGTGCCAGGCTTGAGTGATTCTAGAAAATAAAATAACTAGAAAGAATATTTTCATACAAAAACAATTGGTCTGAAGTTCAGTCTAAGTGTGTGAATTAATTTGCTGACTGTGCACAACAAATGCTCAACACTGTCCTCTGATACCGCCTTACTGCTCGACCAGACTCTCACAAATAGAGAGTGAGGTGCTATCTAACTTTACCTATGCCTACCTTTGGGGTTCCAATGTACTCAGTGCAGACTATACCTCCCTTTGGTATAGTATATACTGAGCCAGCTCCCTACATTATATTCAAGAGCTTGAGGAGGTTTGCACCTTATTACCTAGGAAGGTGGTGAAGTACACTACTCTATGAAACTTGAGCTCTATTCATTACAATCTCCTCATTCCAAAATTTTACAAGAGCAGATCAGTTGGATGCAGTTTCAAGGTAAAAACTACTTCCATCTGGAAGTCCTTCCCTGATTACATCCGCCACATTCCTTATCCTAAGCTAATCTGCAGAAACCTTACATGGCTTATTAAAGAGGCGCATTTGCATTAAGCATCTTTTCTGCCTTGTTGATTGGGTTTTTTGTTTAAGCACTGTTAGAACTGGGATTTCTGGTTGGCTAAGGCTTACGCCAAAGCCAGGCAGAAACCCCTGTTCACCCCCTTGGTAGCTTGGCACAAGCAGAAAGGCTTATCCCGGAGGCAATGTGTAAAGCATTTACGCACGCACACAACAGCAACAACATCCTAGGCACACCACAAAAGGAACTCCACACAAGGTAATATAAAAATAACTTTTGTATTGTCAAAACACATCAGATAGTAATCACACAATATACATTGTGCCAACTGGCACGGGCAATATTCACAAGGGATTATTTACAGGACAGGGCCACATGGGCCACTATCAGAATCAACACTTTTAGAACTAGAAATACTGTTAGAAATAGCACTTTCGAACATATAACAATCAAATTTCACATATGATGCATAGAACATTCAGAGGTGTAGGAAAGACATGATGTATAAACATACATTCAGCGGTGTAAGGAACAAGGCACATGACGCATTAAAACACATTAAGAGGTGCATCACAGGAAAACACGATGCATAAAAACATTCAGAGGTGTAGGTAAGACAATGCATAAAACACATTCAGAGGTGTCACAGGCATAATGGCATAGCACATTACGCATAACTCACATTTGGGCCTAACAGGTAAAAATACAGTAGGCAATCTCCTCACTAGTCTAAACACATTAGACTCTGCCTCCAAAGAATAAATCATAATTAGGGGCGTAACTCAGAGTGAAAACTTCTCACTAACAAACCTACATAGGTAAAATAACCTCGATCACATTGCGCAAACATCACCTTAGGCAATTACTATCCTACACATAGTAAAATCACATTGCGCAAAAATCACATTAGGGCCTTGCGCCCTACCCACATACCAGTCCCCTGGCCATCTCAAGAAGGGAACTCCAAAGCCCTGTGTCCAGAATGTCAGGGCGCACTGCCAATGCAGCGCCAGTCAGGGGTGCGCCATCAGCGCAAACCTAAACATTGCAGCTGCCTACTACTTGCTGGGCAGCTGATGACAGTAACAGGGCCTAAACGTTGCAGCTGGCACTAAGTGCTGCGCAGCTGTAGAAGGCCTGGCACCTCTGTGCCATCTCTGTCCCACACAGGGACTCTCTCTCCAGTTGCGCCTAAATGGTGCAGCTGCCCACTAATTGCTGGGCAGCTGGAAAACAGCAAACTGCGACAGGGGCCCTCACTGGCCCTTAGGAGCAAACGGCGCCCACTGCTGGAGCAAAAACTGCGACAAACGGAGCCATCTGGCTCTGGAGACACATATGCGCAGGCTGTAGCAGTCTTCAATGTGAGAAGACGGAGAGGACAGTTATGTAGCGGCTCAAAGGGAGCACACATCAGATAAGTGAGAACAAGATTCAAGTCCCACTGGGGCATCACAAAGGGAACAGGAGGAAACATGTGTGTGATGCCCTTCAGAAATCTACTTACAATGGGGGACTTGAATAAAGAAGGCTGATCAGGTAGGCTTAAAAAGGCAGAAAGAGCAGAAAGGTGCCCTTTAAGAGTGCCCAGAGCAGAGCCCTGCTGGGCAAGTGAAAGAAGAAAGAGCAGCACTTCCGAAAGGGGTGCAGAGAGAGGATCCACAGCCTTTGCTGTGCACCATGCCACAAATCTGTTCCACCTGCAGGCGTATACCGACTTTGTGGAGGGACGCCTGGCTGCCAGAATGATATCACAGACTTCAGGAGGCAAGTCAAATGGCCTCAACTGTCGCCGCCAAATCTCCAAGCTTGTAGGTGGAGACTGGACAGGTTCGGGTGCAGCACCGTCCCCTGCTCCTGCGAAAGATGGTCCTCCCGAAGAGGCAGACGAATCGGGGGATCGACTGACATGCTGAGTAGCTCGGGATACCAGTATCTTCGTGCCCAGTTAGGAGCCACAAGGATAACCTGGGCCAGGTCGCGCCTGATCTTCTTCAGCACTCTGGGCAGAAGTGGTATAGGCGGAAAGGCGTACAACAGACCACAGCTCCAATCGCGACGAAAAGCGTCGCCGAGCGAGTGCCGCCTTGGAAATTCCAACACGCAGAACTGATGACATTGCGCGTTGTCTTCTGTGGCGAATAGATCTAACCAAGGCTCTCCCCATTGCTGAAAGAGACCTTGCGCCACGTCCGAGTTCAGACGCCATTCGTGATCCATCATGCACCGACGGCTGAGTTCGTCCGCCCTGGCATTCAGAGAGCCTGCCAGGTGTTGAACCACCAGGGTCACGCCCTGATGTTCCAGCCATTGTCATAGGCGCAGAGCCTCCTGGCACAGGGTCCACAACCCCACTCCGCCCTTTTTGTTGCAGTACCACATGGCGGTGGTGTTGTCGGTGAACACTTGCACTACACTCCCCCGAACAGAGGGGAGGAATGCCTTCAGTGCTAGACGAATCGCCCGCAGCTCCAACATGTTGATATGGAGCCGGGACTCTGCCGGAGACCAGAGGCCTCTGATCTCCGCCTCTCCCATATGGCCTCCCCAGCCCTGGAGAGACGCGTCCGTCACAACTACGTGCTCCGGGTGGGGTAGGGAGAGGGATCTGCCACTGACCCAGTCGCGGTCCGTGAGCCACCACTGCAGTTGTCTCGCAGTGCCCTCCGAGATCAAGACATGATCGGGCAGGTTGCCCTGATGCTGGGCCCACTGAAACTTCAGGTATCACTGCAGAGCCCGCATCCGCCACCTGGCGTTATGCACCAGAAGGATGCAGGAGGCCATCAGCCCCAGAAGCCGCAGCGTCAACCTGACCGAAACTCGGGATAACGGCTGGAAGATGGGAATCAGAGCCTGAATATCCCGAACCCGCTGTTCGGGTGGGTGAACCCGAAATTGCGCCAAGTCGAGAACTGCTCCGATGAAGAGGAGCTTCTGAGAGGGGCACAGGTGTGACTTCGGCACATTGATGGAAAACCCCAGCAAGTGCAGGAGGTCGGCCGTAGTCTGGAGGTGGGTGACGACTACCTGGGGCGAGCCCGCCTTCAACAACCAGTCGTCGAGGTAGGGGAAGACTGACACCCCCTGCCTGCGCAGATGAGCTGTGACCACCGCCATCACCTTCGTGAACACCCGCGGGGCGCTGGTAAGGCCGAAGGGGAGCACGGTAAACTGAAAGTGCTCTTGGCCTACCGTGAACCGCAGGTAACGCCTGTGGGCCGGCAGGACGGGAATGTGGAAATAAGCGTCCTGCAGGTCCAACGCTACCATCCAGTCTTCCGGGTCCAGGGCAGCCAGGACCTGAGCCAAAGTTAGCATCTTGAACTTCTCCTTCCGGAGAAAGCCGTTGACGTTCCGTAGGTCCAAGATCGGGCGCAGGCCCCCTTTGCCCTTCTTGGGTACCAGAAAGTAGTGGGAGTAACATCCACACCCTACTTCTGGCCCAGGAACGCGCTCGATGGCCCTCTTGGCCAAGAGGGCCGTGACTTCCTCTTGCAGAAGTAGCAAGTGATCCCCCGACACGCGGTGGCATTGCGGTGGCATGGATGGAGGGGATGCCTCGAAGGGGAGGGAGTAGCCCCTTCGGACAATCTGCAGCACCCACCTGTCCGAAGTGACTGTGAGCCAGTGGGAGAGGTGATGGCGAACCCTGCCTCCCACAGGCGTCACAAGGGCCTGAAAACACGGACTAGGAAGGTTTAGAGGCAGGTGCTGCTGCGGGGGGGTGTGGACTGGCCTCGCCGTGGTCCCCGACCGCCGCCACGGCGGTTTCCACGTCCGCCACCGCGCTGTTGGACATTCTGCGACACATGGCTGGCAGTACGTGTGGGGGTGCCCCTTCCGTGGCCACGAAAGGAGCGAAAGGCACCCGATTGCTGGCGTGGGGCCGTGAGGCCCAAGGACTTGGCCGTAGCCCTGGAGTCCTTGAAACGTTCCAGCGCATGGTCTGCCTTGTCACGGAAGAGGCGACGGCCATCAAACGGCATGTCCAGTAGCGTGGCCTGGACATCGGCCGAGAAGTTGGCGGACCTCAACCAGGGGTGGCGTCGAACCGCCACTGTTTCCATCGCCCTGCCCAGTGAGTCCGTGGTATCCAGCCCACACCGGATAGAAAAGCGTGCTGCGTCTCGGCCTTCCGCAAGGGCTTGGCCGAGTTTAGCCTGGACCTCCTCCGGGCATTGTGGCAGCACCTCCGCAACCGTGTCCCACAGAGTGTGGGTGTAGCGGCCCAAGAGACAGGCGGTATTCACAGACCGCAGCCCTAAGCTAACAGACGAGAAAACCTTCTTCCCGAACTGTTCGTATCTCTTGGATTCCCTGTCGGGCGGGGCCGACAGGAATGCGGTCTGGGAGTTTGAGGCCTGGATGACCAGACTCTCGGGGGTGGGGTGGATGGACAAAAAGCATGGGTCGCCCGGGGCCGGGCGGTAGCGTCTGGCCACGTTCCTATCTACAGGCGGACCTGTGGCGGGGTTGGACTAAGTGCCCACAAGAACGTCACACAAGGCCTCATTGAACGGCAGCAGAGGCTCACTGGAGCTTGACAGCGGTTTGAGGACCTCTGTGAGGAGGTTAGTCCTCACGGCCGCAATGGGGAGCTTAAGGTTTAAGGCCTTAGCTGCGTTCGTCAACACTACATTATATATAGAGCCCGCCTCCGAAGCCACAGTCGGAGGTGAGCTAAATCCAGTGTCTGGTGAAGTGTCAATACCACTGGCCTCCCCAAGCTCATATGTCCAGTCCTGTTGAGACTGGCAATCTAGTGCCAGAGGGTCCTCGGACCCCTCCAAATCTTCCTCATCACCTGTGTCCTGTAAACCAGGATTAGGAGACAGGGCCTCCTCGTGGAGATAAAAATCTTCAAAGGCCGACGGAATCGGCGCCCAGCGGCGCCCTTCTGGCGCCTGAGACGGACCGTAGGAAACATTGGGGCGGCAACCACATTGGGCGCCGGGGGAGGACGGCGCCGGTGAGGTCGTAAGGTCGACCGGCGACGTCCCGGATCCGGCGAGGTCCTGCGGCGCCGAGACCGAAGTCGCCGGCGGCGTCGGGGCCGAAGCGCCCGGCCCGTTAGAACCTCCAGACGGAACCGTCGGCCCCGAAGGCGCCACTGGAACCGACTGAAGAGGGAGGGCCCTCATGGCCATGAGGTACCTCTCGACCTCCTCCGGCGTCGCGCCCTGCCCAGGGACCCGAAGGTGTGGGGGCAGGCGGCGACGCTAGCGACTCCCCCGGAGCCGCTTGGGCAGTGTCGCCCGAGCCCCCGGTCGCATCGTGCGAGCGTCGGGGTGGGTCGGAGGATCGATGATGTCACTCCGACCGCTCATGCCTCTTACCTGAGGACTTGAAACCAGACGATCGGTGTCCACTTCCGGAGCTCCGATGACTCAGACCTCGCGACCTGTCCCTCGACCTCCCGCGGGAGCGGGACCTGGAGCGGCGCGGTGCCGACTGCCTGAGCTCGAGTTGCTTGCGGGACCGCTCTCGCCTAGCCTTCGACGTCAGGGCTCGGCAGCCGGAGCAGGTTCGATCATCATGGTCGAGGCCTAAGCACTTTAGGCACCGGCGATGGGGGTCCGTGACCGACATGAGTCGGTCGCACTTCGAGCAAGGCTTGAACCCGGGCATCCCTGGCACCGATGGAGTCAAAGACTCGACAAGAAAGGGCGATCAAAAAGATCAAAAAGTTAAGTCAAAAATTGACTGGGGGTAGAGCTTCTTCCGGATCTGCGCTAGCTGGCGCGGAAAAAAGAAGAACTGACGTCAGCGCGCATGGGCGGCGTCTAAGTACTCCGACGACGTCATTCCGGCGCTCACGACGCCGACGACGGACGCGGAGCCGCAGACGACGCCTACCGACGCGCAGGGGTATTGCTAGGCAAAAAATTTCCGGATCCAGTCTGACGCCTGGGGATATAAGGTAAGGAATCTATCACTAACGTGTCTCTTTCAGATATAACAAAATATAGCATAGCAAAACATAGCATAGCATAACAAAACACAACACAACATAGCATAACAAAACAAAGCTTAGCATAGCATAACAAAACATAACAAAACATAGCATAATAAAACACAACAAAACATAGCAGAGCATAACAAAGCATAGCAGAGCAAAACAGCATAGCATAAAAAACATAGCATAACAAAACACAACAAAACATAGCATAACAAAACAAAACATAGCATAACAAAACATAGCATAACAAAACATAGCATAACAAAACATAGCATAACAAAACATCGCATAACAAAACATAGCATAACAAAACATAGCATAACAAAACATAGCATAACAAAACATAGCATAACAAAACATAGCATAACAAAACACAACATATAGCATAACAAAACACAACAAAACAGCATAGCTTAACAAAACACAACACAACATAACATGGCTTAACAAAACATAACAAAACATAATAACATAGCAAAACATAGCATACCAAACACAGCAAAACATAGCATAACAAAACATAGCATAGCATAACAAAACATAGCATAGCATAACAAAACACAACAAAACATAGCATAACAAAACAAAGCATAGGATAACAAAACATAGCATAGCATAACATAACAAAACATAGCATAACAAAACACAACAAAACAGCATAGCTTAACAAAACAAAACATAGCATGGCTGAACAAAACATAATAGCATAGGAAAACACAGCATAGCATACCAACACAACAAAACATAGTATAGCATAACAAAACATAGCATAGCAAAACAAAGCATAGCATAATAAAACACAACAAAGCATAGCAGAGCAAAACATAGCACAGCATAACAAAACATAGCATAGCATAACAAAACTTAGCATAGCATAGCAAAACATAGCATAGCAAAACATAGCATAACAAAACATAGCATAGCATAACAAAGCATAGCATAACAAAACAGCATAACAAAACAAAACATAGGATAGCAAAACAAAACATAGCATAGCATACAGCATCACTCAGCACCACCACAGCATCACTCAGTGGCACCACAACATCACTGAGCTCCACCACAACATCAATCTGTGCAACCATTCAACAACAACTGGTTCAAATATGTTATCTCAATGTTTCAAGCTTTATTACAAATGTAACAAAAAGATGTTAATATTTGACATATGTTCTTGGATTTTCGTCACAATAAAATACACTAAACGCACAAGTTACTACTTGTGTAACGATGTATCTGTAAGAGACATTAGTTAGTGATAGATTCCTTACCTTAGAATATCCCCAGGCGTCAGACTGGATCCGGAAATTTTTGCGTAGCAATACCCCTGCGCGCTGGTAGGCGTCGTCTGCGGCTCCGCGTCCGTCGTCGGCGTCGTGAGCGCCGGGATGACGTCGACGGAGTATATAGACGGCGCCCATGCGCGCTGACGTCAGTTCTGATAACACAGCTTTTCCGCGCCAGATACGCAGAGCCATGATAGAACTAACACTGGTGCCATGAAACTAGGGCCCTGAAAGGGGATGACCTTAACCCTAAATATCGGTTCGCAGAACGGGGAGGATGGGAGGGCGGTAAGGAATCTATCACTAACTAATGTCTCTTACAGATATATCGTTACACAAGTAGTAACTTGTGCATCTGAAAGAGACACGTTAGTGATAGATTCCTTACCTTAGAATAGATACCCCAGCAATACCAACCCCGGTGGCGGGTCTGCGAACCAATATCACACCAGAAAGTCCTGGAGGACAGAACGGCCAAAGAAGCCATCCCTCCGGACTTGACTGTCCAGGCAGTAGTGTCTTGCGAACGTGTGCAGCGAGGCCCACGTGGCTGCCTGACAGATGTCCTGCAGGGGGACACCGCGGCCCAGGGCAGTTGTCGTTGCCGTGGCCCGAGTGGAGTGAGCCCGCAATCCAGCCGGGGGCTCCTTCCTCGCCATGGAGTAGCATGCTTGGATGCACAAGATGATCCACCTGGAGATGGTCCTCTTGTGTACAGCCTTTCCCTTCTTCGCGCCCACGTAACCAACGAAGAGTTGGTCATCCACCCGGAATTGGCGAGTGCGGTCTAGGTAGTAGGAGAGCGCACGTTTTGGATCCAGACGGTGGAGCCTCTCCTCCTCTTTCGAGGGATGCGGAGGCGGAAAGAAGGTGGGCAAGGTGATGGACTGCCCGATGTGGAAGGCCGTGACAACCTTGGGCAGAAAGGAAGGTCGTGTACGCAACACCACCTTATCAGGATGAACAGACAGGAAAGGTGGAGAAGAAGAAAGAGCCTGGAGCTCACTCACCCTCCTGGCAGAGGTGATGGCAACCAGGAAGGCCGTCTGTTGAGTAAGGAGACGAAGAGGGCAGTTATGAAGTGGCTCAAAGGGAGCACACATCAGATAGGTGAGAACAAGATTCAAGTCCCACTGGGGCATCACGAAGGGAACAGGAGGGAACATGTGCGTGATGCCCTTCAGAAATCTACTCACAATAGGGGACTTGAATAAAGAAGGCTGATCTGGTAGCCTCAAGAAGGCTGAAAGAGCAGAAAGGTACCCTTTAAGAGTGCCCAGAGCAGAGCCCTGCTGGGCAAGGGAAAGAAGAAAGAGCAGCACTTCCGAAAGGGGTGCAGAGAGGGGATCCACAGCCTTTGCTGCGCACCATGCCACAAATCTATTCCACCGGCAGGCGTATACAGACTTCGTGGAGGGACGCCTGGCTGCCAGAATGATGTCACAGACTTCGGGAGGCAAGTCAAATGGCCTCAACTGCCGCCGCTCAATCTCCAAGCTTGTAGGTGGAGACTGGACAGGTTCGGGTGCAGGACCGTCCCCTGCTGTTGCGACAGAAGGTCCTCCCGAAGAGGCAGACGAATCGGGGGATCGACTGACATGCTGAGTAGCTCGGGATACCAGTATCTTCGTGCCCAGTCCGGAGCCACAAGGACGACCTGGGCCCGGTCGCGCCTGATCTTCTTCAGGACTCTGGGCAGAAGTGGTATAGGCGGAAAGGCGTACAACAGACCGCAGCTCCACTCGCGACGAAAAGCGTCTCCGAGCGAGTGCCGCCTTGGAAACTCCAACGCGCAGAACTGCTGACATTGCGCGTTCTCTTCTGTGGCGAATAGATCTAACCAAGGCTCTCCCCACTGTCGAAAGAGACCTTGCGCCACGTCCGAGTTCAGACGCCATTCGTGATCCATCATGCACCGGCGGCTGAGTTCGTCCGCCCTGGCATTCAGAGAGCCTGCCAGGTGTTGAACCACCAGGGTCATGCCCTGATGTTCCAGCCACTGCCAGAGGCGCAGAGCCTCCTGGCAAAGGGTCCACGACCCCACACCGCCCTGTTTGTTGCAGTACCACATGGCGGTGGTGTTGTCGGTGAACACTTGCACCACGCTCCCCCTGACAGAGGGGAGGAATGCCTTCAGTGCAAGACGAATCGCCCGCAGCTCCAGAAGGTTGATGTGGAGCCGGGACTCCGCCGGAGACCAGAGGCCTCTGATCTCCGCCTCTCCCATGTGGCCTCCCCAGCCCTGGAGGGACGCGTCCGTCACAACTACGTGCTCCGGCTGGGGTAGAGAGAGGGGTCTGCCACTGACCCAGTCGCGGTCCGTGAGCCACCACTGCAGTTGCTTCGCAGTGCCCTCCGAGATCAGGACATGATCGGACAGGTTGCCCTGATGCTGGGCCCACTGAAACTTCAGGTCCCACTGCAGAGCCCGCATCCGCCACCTGGCGTGACGCACCAGAAGGATGCAGGAGGCCATCAGTCCCAGAAGCCGCAGCGTCAACCTGACCGAGACCCGGGATAACGGTCTGAAGACAGGAATCAGAGCCTGAATATCCCGAACCCGCTGCTCGGGTGGGTAAACCCGAAACTGCGCCGAGTCGAGAACCGCTCCGATGAAAAGGAGCTTCTGAGAGGGACACAGGTGTGACTTCGGCACATTGATGGAGAACCCCAGCAAGTGCAGGAGGTCGGCCGTAGTCTGGAGGTGGGTGACGACTGTCTGGGGCGAGCCCGCCTTCAACAACCAGTCGTCGAGGTAGGGGAAGACTGACACCCCTTGCCTGCGCAGATGGGCTGCGACCACCGCCATCACCTTCGTGAACACCCGTGGGGCGCTGGTAAGGCCGAAGGGGAGCACGGTAAACTGAAAGTGCTCTAGGCCTACCGTGAACCGCAGGTAACGCCGGTGGGCCGGCAGGACGGGGATGTGGAAATAGGCGTCCTGCAAGTCCAACGCTACCATCCAGTCTCCTGGGTCCAGGGCAGCCAGGACCTGAGCCAAAGTGAGCATCTTGAACTTCTCCGTCCGAAGGAAGCCGTTGACGTTCCGCAGATCCAAGATAGGGCGTAGGCCCCCTTTGCCCTTCTTGGGTACCAGAAAGTAGTGGGAGTAACAGCCACGTCCTACTTCTGGCCCAGGAACGCGCTCGATGGCCCTCTTGGCCAAGAGGGCCGAAACTTCCTCTTGCAGAAGTTGCAAGTGATCCCCCGACACACGGTGGTATTGAGGTGGCATGGATGGAGGGGAAGACTCGAAGGGGAGGGAGAAACCCCTTCGGACAATTTGCAGCACCCACCTGTCCGAAGTGACTGTATGCCAGTGGGAGAGGTGATGGCGAACCCTGCCTCCCACAGGCGTCACATGGGCCTGAAAACTCGGACTAGGAAGGTTTTGAGGCAGGGGCTGCTGAGGGAGGTGTGGACTGGCCTCGCCGCTGACCCCGACCACCGCCGCGGCGGTTCCCACGTCCGCCACCGCGCTGCTGGATATTTTGCGGCGTGTGGCTGGCGGTCCGTGGTGGGGCGCCCCTTCCGTGGCCACGAAAGGAGCGAAAGGCACCCGATTGCTGGCGTGGGGCCGTAAGGCCCAAGGACTTGGCCGTGGCCCTGGAGTCCTTGAAACGTTCCAGCGCATGGTCTGCCTTGTCGCCGAAGAGGCGACGGCCATCAAACGGCATGTCCAGGAGGGTGGCCTGGACATCGGCCGAGAAGTTGGCGGACCTCAACCAGGCGTGGCGTCGAACCGCCACCGTCGTTGCCATCGCCCTGCCCAGTGAGTCCGTGGTATCCAGCCCACACCGGATAGAAAAACGTGCCGCATCTCGGCCGTCCGCAAGGGTTTGGCTGAGTTTAGCCCTGACCTCCTCAGGGCATTGTGGCAGCACCTCCGCAACCGTGTCCCACAGAGTGTGGGTGTAGCGGCCCAAGAGACAGTTGGTGTTCACTGACCGTAGCCCTAGGCTCACAGACGAGAAGACCTTCTTCCCGAACTGCTCATATCTCTTGGATTCCCTGTCGGGCGGGGCCGACGGGAATGCGGTCTGGGAGTTGGAGGCCTGGATGACCAGACTCTCGGGGGTGGGGTGGGTGGACAAAAAGCAAGGGTCGCCCGGTGCCGGGCGGTAGCGTCTGGCCACGTTCCTGTCCACAGGGGGGCCTGTGGCGGGCTTGGACCAAGTGCCCAGAAGAACGTCACACAAGGCCTCGTTGAACGGCAGGAGGGGCTCCGCGGAGCCGGACTGCTGTTTGAGGACCTCAGTGAGGAGATTAGTCCTCACGGCCGCGACGGGGAGCTGAAGGTTTAAGGCCTTAGCTGCCTTCGTCAACACTACACTGTAAGCAGAACCCGCCTCCGAAGCCACAGTCGGGGGCGACGTAAATCCAGTGTCTGGCGAGGTGTCAATACCACTGGCCTCCCCAAGCTCATATGTCCAGTCCTGATTCGACTGGCAATCACGTGCCAGAGGGTCCTCGGACCCCTCCCATTGCTCCTCGTCACCTGGCTCCTGGAGACCAGGATTAACAGCCAGGGCCTCCTCGTGGAGATAGAACTCTCCGAAGGCCGACGGAATCGGCGCCCAGCGGCGCCCCTCCGACTCCGGAGTAGGACCGTAGGAAGCATTGGGGTCGGCAACCACATCGGCTGCCGGGGACGACACCTGAAGGGACGGCGCCGGCGAGGTCGTAGGGTCGACCGGCGAGGTCCCGGATCCGGAGCCGGATCCAGCGAGGTCGCGCGGCGCCGGAACCGAAGTCGCCAGCGGCGCCGGGGCCGAAGCACCCGACGTCGTCGGGGCCGAAGCGCCCGACCCGGAAGGACCTCCAGACGGAGCCGATCGGCCCGAAGGCGCCACGGGAACAGACTGAGGAGGGAGGGCCCTCATGGCCATGAGGTACCTCTCGACCTCCTCCTGCGACGCGCCGTGCCCAGGGACCCGAAGGTGTGGGGCAGGCGGCGACGCTTGCGACTCCCGCGGAGCCGCGTGGGCGGTGTCGCCCGAGTCCCCGGTCGCATCGTGCGAGCGACGGGGCGGGTCGGAGGATCGATGGTGTCGCTCCGACCTCTCATGCCTCTTACCTGAGGACTTGGAACCAGACGATCGGTGTCCACTCCCGGAACGTCGATGACTCCGACCTCGCGACCTGTCCCTCGACCTCCCGTGGGACCGGGACCGGGACCTGGAGCGGCGCGGGGCCGACTGCCTCAGCTCGAGACGCTTGCGGGACCGCTCCCGCCTAGCCTTCGACGTCAGGGCCCGGCAGTCGGAGCAGGTTCGATCGTCGTGGTCGAGGCCTAAGCACTTCAGGCACCGGCGATGGGGGTCCGTGACCGACATGAGTCGGCCGCACTTCGAGCAAGGCTTGAACCCGGGCATCCCTGGCACCGATAGTCGAGAATCGACTAAATAGAGGATCAAAAAGATCAAAAAAGTTTTCAGTCAAAAAGTGACTGGGGGTAGAGCTTCTTCCGGATCTGCGCTAGCTGGCGCGGAAAAAAGAAGAACTGACGTCAGCGCGCATGGGCGCCGTCTATATACTCCGTCGACGTCATCCCGGCGCTCACGACGCCGACGACGGACGCGGAGCCGCAGACGACGCCTACCAGCGCGCAGGGGTATTGCTACGCAAAAATTTCCGGATCCAGTCTGACGCCTGGGGATATTCTAAGGTAAGGAATCTATCACTAACGTGTCTCTTTCAGATATAATCTTCACAAATGTTATTTACAAAAGTTTAAGCTATTGCCATTATAAATTACAGTAACTTTTATTTAAGTATTAATTTAAAAAAATTAAAAACCATTGTTATTTGTAATATCAATACATGTAAGTCACGTAAATACAACACATATTGCATTACAAATGCTATAGGTGTCACATTTGCGAAAGTTATAACTATTGGCGTGGTAAATGACAAAGCTATTAATTTCGCTACTTTCCTAAACAAAACCTAAATAAAAAATGTGTCACTTACAATACCAATAGCTCAAACTTTCCTAACCTATTGCATTGCAAATGCTTGTTAATTTTCTTAACCAGCGGGTCATAATTAAGTTGGTTGATTTCTTTAACCTCGGGTGATACACACCCCTAGGTATGTAGCCTGTTTGACTCTATAAGGGCTCTCAAATAAGGTATTTCCTGTACATATCACCATAGTTTTATCCCTATTCAGGGAATACCCTGTTCTTTGTGGGAACAGTCCAGATTGAACTGCCAAGCCAGGCCCTCACTGGACCAAAAACAAGCATACTGGGACCGGTTTCAGGGCATCACCCTTTATCAGCCTGGCTAGCTTGAATCCAGTGGTGTAGTGAGCACCCACGTCTGGGCATGCCCTTCCCACTTAAGGAGACATATGCAAAAGAAACAATTGATGGACGGAATAATGGACAATGTAAACGTTTAACCCCAGTCACAGGGATCTAGGTTAAATCTATCATTTTGCTCACCAGAGAGGACCTGGCTCGGCAGTTCAGGCTGGACTGTTCCCACAAGGAACAGAGTCAAGACTGATTTGCATATGTCCTGGTCCAAACTGAGGTGGTGTGGTGAGCAAAAGAATCAGGACTCATATTGGTCATTGGAAGTCTGTTATTCCATTTGACCAAAGGAGTTACATGGTTTGAAAGACTCACTTTTTTCTAAAAGTAGATTTACCGGTGTCTAAAGCTCATATATTGTCATGTTCAAAGCCTTGGTTTCTGCTCTCAAGTCCTTAATAATCACTAAAACATCAATATCAAGGTTAGCCTGCTCCTTAACAGGTGATTGGGCTTCTCCCTCACATGATATGGCAAACTCACTATCCTCCCCCCACTAGCAGGTTTTCTACAATGGATAAAAGTGGTGCAAATCTATTGCTACAAATGACATCTGGGCTTAGGGGATCTTGGGTCTGTGGGGAGCTAGATTTTCTACACTGCCTACCTTGCTTACAGAAGGCATTGAGGGAGCGGACCAGGAGCTATGTGCAATGAGTTTCTTCAATACATTTGGAATGCCTTTAGAAGTTTTAGAACATACTGGTGAAATGGGGCTATTGAAATTTTAACTAACCATAGGCTCTGATGGGGCTAGAATTTCCTCACAATCTGTTATGAGGTTATAGATCCTAATACGCGGTTCAACCCAGCATGCTTGAAGGTCCTCTTAGACCCCTTATTTTTGGTACATGCTGCCCCAGGGCCACTCTCATATGGGATATGAAAATATGCATCCAGAATATAGAGGCAGGACATATAATACCCCACATTCATGAGAAGCAATTACTGCAGGAGAAATAACATCCACAAGGTTAGACTTTTGATGAACTTGCTCAGCAACCGGAGGTCCATTATTGGCCTCCATTTTACGGGCTTTTTCTTTATTAAAAAGAAATGAGTAGCAACCCAGATTGTTCCGACTACGTGTCATCTCTTCGATTGCCTGTTTGGAGAGGAGCAATCTGATTTCTTTCTTGAGAATTACTAGATGACTTTGTGAAGCATTCTACAAAGGTAAATTTGGCAGCTGTTTAACAAACTCCATGGTGTGACCATGGTGGAATATGTCTAGCACCCATTTGTTGGAAGATATGAGCTTCCATTGATTGAAGAATTTGGAGCAAGCGGGCAGATGTCAAGTGGGACTGCAGTGGCAGGAGCCTGTGAATCCCCATTGCCTTTTGTTGGCCTCATGAGATCTTCCCCCTGACGCTTGGCATAGATCTGATAATGCTCTAAAATAGGCTGGTGTTGAAGTTTGTCAAAAGTTCTTTGCAGAGTACTGTGATCAAAATTACTGTTGGTAGGAGGGTTGAAAACGCTGCAGGAGTGAAGGTCGAGAGAGATACTGACCTCTACCTCTTCCCGGAAAAGAAGAAAACTTCTTTTGTTGCAAATTTGTCTGCAATTTGGCCATGTCCGTGTCTGATTTTATCAACTGCAGGGAGTCATTCACGTGCTTGCAAAATAGGTATTTGCCGAACGGCATAACTAGCACCTTAGCCTGAACCTCTAGGTGGAATGCTTTAGCTTTTAGCCATCCCTGCCATCTCAACACCACTGCTCCCGCCAACTGCCTGCAGGCGAAAGATAAAACGTCCAGAGCCACATCAATAATCTCAGAAGAGGCTCTCACCCTTTAACACAACATCTTTTGCCTCCTTGTCCACAGGAAGATATTTCACCAAGATAGAGATGCCGGACCACATTTGTCTGTCATTGCGTTGGAGCCTCTGATGGGAGTGGCTGCCAACGCAGAAAACCTTTTGCCAATATTGTCCAGCCAGCGCCCTTCCTTGTCCGGTGGAGCTGCATATGGTGAGGTAAGAATTTTAGATCTTCTTTCAGAGGCCTGCATGATAAATTAGTCAGGCAGATGATGGCCAATAAGGCACGGAGGAGAGACTTAAGGGGCCCTGTATTTTTGTCCCGTTTTGGAACAACCGCCGGAATAGAGGCTGGCGTCATTCACTGCAGGCCCTCTTGCCATAAGTAATCCACAATGGTAATGTCATGGGTGGAACTCCTTAACCCCTTCCATGCTGATGACGGAATCGCTCCGTCATCAGCTACAGTTGAGCTGTGCTGATGACGGAGCGGTTCCGTCATGGCCCGGCCGCCGCGCCTGCGCGGCGCTGATTTCGCGCCTGCGCGGGCGTTCTAAAGAGCGGGGCGGGTCATGACGGAACCGCTCCGTCACCAGCACAGCTCAACTGTAGCTGGTGACGGAGCGGTTCTGTCACCAGCATGCGGCGGCCGCGCGGCCGCCCCGCCCCTTTAGCGCTGCGGCGGAATAGCCGCCGCAGCGAAGGGGTTAAAAGCCTTAAAATCATAACACAAACTCTTTCTGCTTGGCAGGCATAGGGAGATCAAAGCGCTTTGACGCACTCTAGGTGGTCATGAAAACCGCCAATAACTGCAGGTTGAGAGTCCTTTGTAGGCAGAGTAGGTGAGGGCGGAGTAGGCTCCACGTAATCGTCCAATTCATCATGGGCATCCGGGTCCAACCGCAGCTCCCCTTCTAGCTGTTGGTCGTCACGGTTGTGTACCTGAACAGATATTCCCAAAGGTGGTGGTATATTTCTGCTTTTTGATAGCGTAGGCGCGGTCTGCGGTGCAGAAATGACAACAGGTACGTCCTGTGTAGGTGGTGGCTGCTTAGTAGAGTTAGCCTCATGAAAACATTTGTAATAATCACTGAGCATCATACGTAGGTCTGTAACAAACAAAATAGGAATGTTTACGGATGGCTCTGGACTATATTGCCACTCATCCTACTCTTCTTCGTATGGATAGTGCTTTTGAGATGCATCTGAGCATTGAGCATTGGGACACCCTGCATCAGAGAAGGAATATTCACCCACTAGATATGTAGATGGGTCATCCAGTGCCTCATCCTCCTTTCAGTCCTGGCACTTGACTGAGCTGCGGGGGGCTATATGCAATGACATACGGAGCATTATCCTCGGATTCCTGGAAATCCAAGAGACGAGTAGAAGGCAATTGATAACTTTTTGAGAAGTCCTGCAGAAGAGAATGGAATCACCCTTGGGAGAGCAATAACTTTTTCCCTCGTCAACCGGCTTGCCAACGCTATCGTCGACAGTAGAACTGACTGCAGCGCCTAAAGATAATGCTCGTTGATGGTGTAGTAACAAGCTGGATCATCAACAGTGAAGTCCTCGTCGATGGAGATACCACCACTTCAGTCTTTGACAACACAGTAGCCGCCATCGTCTTGACCATCGAAGTAGTAGAAGGTGCACTTGATCCTGTGGAGACAGAGGTCATTGAGTGCTTCGTCGATGGGCAGATTTTTCTTGATGAAGAATCCCTGAAGGGAGTATAAGGCGCAGATGTTGGTACAGTGACAGCTCTTTGCTGTGAAGAGGACAAAGGGTGGTCTTTTTAGCCCTCTTTTCTTTAGGTCTTTCCTTACTCTGAAATCGAGACTTTTTCAGATCTCTATGCAAAAGTGAAGATCCTTCTTCCTTTCTTTTCTTGGAGGAGGTATGGGGCTTCTCCTCAACTTCAGAGTCCAGGTCCTTAGCAGCCTTCTTCCTTTGCAGCCAGAGAAACAGCCTACCCTCAAAGTCTGAGGGTTTTTGTGGAGAAAGCACAACAGTACATGCTTTCTCTGGGCTTGTGGTCTGGATACAGGCAATAAAGGCACTCTTTATGTGGGTCCTAAGAATAAAGTCCGGACTTTTTACAAATCTTGCATGGCCTAAACAACCCTGTTTAAAACTTGGATTTTATGAAAATAAACAGGCGCACACACTCCCGAACTGTACCTCAGTTGAAGAGATGAGTCAAAGGGATGAGCTGGAAGTTCAAAAGGGTAAAAATAAAAACACTACCTGAGCGGAGCTCAGGGACACAGTAGGAAAGTAGGATCTGCATTTATGGTTAGCCCCATTTTTTGCTTGATGTGATACTGTTTCTGACTAGTCTGACTGGGATCCTGGCAATCAGGACCCCAGTCTCAGATTCCTTCCCTAAATTGGTATGGTAAATACTTGGGCGCATCCCAGATTGGACACTGGTGTACACTTATCAGTCCCTAGTATATGGTACTAAGGTACCCAGGGCATAGATACACCAGGGATTTCCCATGGGCTGGAGCATATATTATGCCACCCATGGGGGACCACTCAATTTGTAACTACAGGCCTGCCATTGCAGCCCGTGTAAGCTGGTGCTAGCACTACTTACAAAAGATAGAGGTTTTCCTATATCGAAGGTTACTGGACTTAAAACCTATAAGTCACCCCTAAAGCAGGCCTTTCAAACCTGAAGGCAGGGTGCTCGGTGTGAAGTGTGATGGTGCCACTGCATGAGCAAGACACCCCTACAGCATACATTGTCCATTCTCCCGGGTTGTCAGACAGCCATGTAACATATAGAGGGGAACCGCAGCATAACTCAATCACCATCTCGAAACTGGCTGTAACAAACCCTATCATATTTTGTATCAAACATGTTGGAATCATACCTCCACACCGTAAACGGTGTGCAAGGTATGATTACATACACTGTAAATCTCCTCTGGGAGGTCCTTAGTGGTCCCAGTATTAGTCTTCTAGACCTAGACAGCACAACATGGCTGCGGCCGACTAGAGAGACGATTCTGTTCTCCTGCTGCTGAGCCAAGCTCGAGCAGGAAAAGGCAGAATAGGTATCCTGTCACAGGGAGGTGTGACCACCTCCCAGACAGGGTTTAGTGCATTTGGGCTGGGTGTCAGTGCTTGACAGCGCAACTCAGTCTGCTTGATGGCACACTTGGTGCCCTCCTTGCATAGTCCAGTTCAAACCAGCTCAGGAAGCCATTGGCTCTCGCTCTGGCGCGAAACTGGACAACGGACATGGGAGTATCCTCCCCACTCTCCAACCCCTCCCCAGGGAGGGAACACTAAATCATCCCAATCCTTTCTTTATGGTACTTAAGGGCTTACCTGAGGGTGGGTCCCTAGATTCATCGTGGGACAAAATTCAATTCAAGACACCACTTCTTCAACAGTCTGGGCACTGTGGACACCGCTCTGGTCCTCATGGCTGCAACTGGGAAGACTCCTGCTGCTCTTGCTCTTGCCATCCTGCTCGTCTGCTGCAACATCCGTACCTGTGCATCATACAGAAACGTTCCAAGGTCTGTAGGCATCCAGGACACCTGAAGGAATCTCCCTTGAAGTTAAAGAGTCACTTCCTTGCATATGCAGGCACTGCAACTACGCTGACCGGTCTGCTGATCCTGGGCTCCCACGGTCTCCGAAAGGCTCAGCAAACAGGTGGTGGTTCTTCACATCACTCAAGGCCTACCCTATCCTCTCACCAAGTTTGAGGCCAGTATCCCTCATCTGGGCTGCGGGAACCGAACCCCTGTGGACCGAGTCGACTTGCAGTTGCAAAGGCTTGTTGGCTTCCTTACACCAAGAGCTTCGGGATCCAAGTAGCCCCAACTTCAAGCATCTCCAGTGACCAAGATCTTCGTCCTCACCACATCACTTGCACTGTGGGCCTACATCTTTGGTGTGCTGCTCAATGTATTCTTGCGACTCCAGTAACTCGGGCCCGTGGGACATCTTGAGGTTCATCTTTTAATCCTGTGGGATCCCCTGATTACTCGAGGCCTGCCCCGACTATCCCGTGTGTGGTGAGTTACCTGGACCTTGATGGTCCCAACGCTGCACCTTCCTCGCTTTCCACGTTGTTTGCTGTTGCCAAGGCTTGTTGGTGCTCCAGACGGACTACGGCCCTTCAACTCTCGACATCAGACATGGGACAGCTTGTGCACGGCTCCTGGTCTTCCACAGCATCTCCTGGTCCTCACAGCTGCAGCTCCGAGGTTACCGTCATCTCCCCAGCAGCACTCATCAGCAGGCATTCGTCTTACGTGCCTCCTGGTCCTTACTAAGTGGCATAGACTGTCCCTCTGTTTGCAGAATCCACCTTCGGGTTCAAACTGACAATTTCACCTTCCTCAACATCGACATCTTCCTGAGGTCCTCCATTGGCTCAGACAGTGGTTTCCGACACCGTTTCACACCTATGCACCAGGCTTCCTTGGTGTAGGTATCCTGGTTACTAGGGTATCCACGGTGGGGTGGGCTCTTCAACCTTCTGTCTTTCATAGGGTTTCTTGAGGGTCCTTTTTTACAATTGCAACTGTGACTTACTGATTAACTTGCATTGGTCCTGCAGTCATGCTCCCACTCTGAACACTGCCTCCATGGGGATCCTGGTTACTTACCTTGGGGGGGTTCCTTGAGTCCCCGACACTTCTAAGTTTTCTTGGTAAAGTCTTGACCTTGATTTGGTCTCCCCCTGGCGACCACAGTGTGCATTCCGTACTACTTACCTGTTTCTACTGTAAAGTATTGTGTGCATTGTGTATATCTCGGGCTAGGAGATCTCTGCATGTGTTAGTGTCTTATAATAAATACATATTTTTATAAATACACTGTGTGGTTCTTTTCACTTAATGCACAAGTTACTAATTGTGTAACGATATAACTGTAAGAGACATTAGTTGGTGATAGATTCCTTACCTTCGAATATCCCCAGGCGTCAGACTGGATCTGGAAAATTTTGGGTAGCAATACCCAGGTGCGCCAGCAGGCGTCGTCCGCGGTGCCGCGTCTGTCGTCGGCAGTGCTGGAATGACGTCGTCTGAGTACTTCGACGCCGCCCATGCGCGCTGACGTAAGTTCTGATACACAGCTTTTCCGCGCCAGATACGCAGAGCCATGATAGAATCAACACTGGTGCCATGAAACTAGGGCCCTGAAAGGGGATGACCTTAACCCTAAATATCGGTTCGCAGAGCAGGGAGGATGGGTGGGTCGGTAAAGAATCTATCACTAACTAATGTCTCTTACAGATATATCGTTACACAAGTAGTAACTTGTGCATCTGAAAGAGACACGTTAGTGATAGATTCCTTACCTTAGAATAGATACCCCAGCAATTCCAACCCCGGTGGTTGGTCTGCGAACCAATAATCACACCAGACAGTCCTGGAGGACAGAACGGCCAAAGAAGCCATCCCTCTGGACTTGGCTGTCCAGGCAATAATGTTATGCAAACGTGTGCAGCGAGGCCCACGTAGCTGCCTGGCAAATATCCTGCAAGGGCACTCCTCGGCCCAGGGCAGTGGTAGTCGCAGTGGCCCAGGTAGCCCCACAGGGGGTTCCTTCTTTGCCAAGGAGTAACACGCCTGGATACACAAGATGATCCACCGCGAGATGGTTTGCTTGTGCACTGCCTTTCCCTTCTTAGCTCCCACGTAAGCAACAAAGTTGGTCATCCACCCGGAACTGGCGTGTGCGATACAGATAGTAAGAGAGCGCACGTTTTGGGTCCAGACGGTGGAGCCTCTCTTCGTCTTCGAGGGATGCGGAGGCGGAAAGAAGGTGGGCAAGGTAATGGACTGCCCGATGTGGAAGGCCGTGACAATCTTGGGCAAGAACAAAGGTCTCGCCCGTAACACAACCTTGTCCGGATTACCAGAGAGGAAAGGAGGTGTAGAAGAAAGAGCCTGGAGCTCACTCAATCTCCTGGCAGAGGTGATGGCAACCAGGAAAGCAGTCTTCAAGGTAAGAAGACGGAGAGGACAGTTATGGAGCGGCTCAATGGGAGCACACATTAGGTAGGTAAGTATCACGAAAGGAACAGGAGGGAACATGTGTGTGATGCCCTTCAAAAACATATTTACAATCGTGGACTTGAACAAAGAAGGCTGATCAGGAAGCCTCAAGAAGGCGGAAAGGGCAGAAAGGTAGCCCTTGATAGTGCCCAGAGCAGAGCCCTGCTGGGCAAGAGAAAGAAGGAAGAGAACCTCAGAAAGGGGTGCAAAGAGTGGATCCACAGCCTTTGCTGTGCACCATGCCACAAATCTGTTCCACCTGCCGTCGTATACTGACTTGGTGGAGGGACGCATGGCTGCCAGAATGACATTACAGACTTTGGGAAGCAAGTCAAATGGCCTCAACTGTCGCCGCTCAATCTCCAAGCTTGTAGGTGGAGACTGGACAGGTTCGGGTGGAGGACCGTCCCCTGCTGCTGCGACAGAAGGTCCTCCCGAAGAGGCAGACGAATCGGGGGGTCGACTGACATGCTGAGTAGCTCGGGATACCAGAGTCTTCGTGCCCAGTCCGGAGCCACAAGGATAACCTGGGCCTGGTCGCGCCTTATCTTCAGCACTCTGGGCAGAAGTGGTATAGGCAGAAAGGCGTACAATAGACCGCAACTCCACTCGCGACGAAAAGCGTCTCAGAGAGTGCTGACTTGGAAACTCCAACGCGCAGAACTGAGGACATTGCGCGGTCTCTTCTGTGGCGAATAGATCTAACCAAGGCTCTCCCCACTGCTGAAAGAGTCCTTGCGCCACGTCAGAGTTCAGACGCCATTCGTGATCCATCATGCACCGACGGCTGGGTTTGTCCCCCCTGGCGTTCAGGGAACCTGCCAGGTGTTGAACCACCAGGGTCATGCCCTGATGTTCCAGCCATTGCCTGAGGCGCAGAGCCTCCTGGCATAGGGTCCACGAACACCCCCCCCGCCCTGTTTGTTGCAGTACCACATGGCGGTGGTGTTGTCCGTGAACACCTGCACTACACTCCCCCGGATAGAGGGGAGGAATGCCTTCAGTGCAAGTCGGATCGCCCGCAGCTCTAGAAGGTTGATGTGGAACTGGGACTCCGCCGGAGACCAGAGACCTCTGATCTCCGCCTCTCCCATGTGGCCCCCCATCCCAGGAGGGACGCATCTGTCACAACTACGTGCTCCTGGTGGGGTAGGGAGAGGGATCTGCCACTGACCCAATCGCTGTCCGTGAGCCACCACTGCAGCTGTTTTGCGGTGCCCTCCGAGATCAATACATGGCCGGACAAGTTGCCCTGATGCTGGGCCCACTGAAACTTCAGCTCCCACTGCAGAGCCCGCATCCGCCACCGGGCGTGATGCACCAGAAGGATGCAGGAGGCCATCAGCCCCAGAAGCCGCAGCGTCAACCTGACCGAGACCCGGGATAAAGGCTGAAAGATCGGAATCAGAGCCTGAAAATCCCGACACCGCTGTTTGGGTGGATAAACCACAAACTGCGCCGAGTCCAGAACCGCTCCGATGAAAAGGAGCTTCTGAGAGGGGCACAGGTGGGACTTCGGCACGTTGATGGAAAACCCTTGCAGATGCAGGAGATCGGCCGTAGTCTGGAGGTGGCTGACGATTGTCTGGGGAGAGCCCGCCTTAAACAACCAGTCGTCGAGGTAGGGGAAGACTGAAACCCCTAACCTGCGCAGATGGGCTGCGACCACCGCCATCACTTTGGTGAACACCCGTGGGCCGAAGGGGAGCACAGTAAATTGAAAGTGCTCGTGGCCTACCGTGAACCCGAGGTAACGCCGGTGGGCCGGCAGGACGGGGATGTGAAAATAGGTGTCCTGCAAGTCCAACGCTACCATCCAGTCTCCTGGGTCCAGAGCAGCTAAGACCTGAGCCAGAGTCAGCATCTTGAACTTCTCCTTCCGGAGGAAGCCGGTGACGTTCCGCAGATCCAAGATAGGGCGCAGGCCCCCTTTTTTCCTTCTTGGGTACCAGAAAGTAGTGGGAGTAACAACCACAACCTACTTCTGGCCCTGGAATGCGCTCAATGGCCGCTTTGGCCAAGAGGGCCGTGACTTCCTCTTGCAGAAGTTACAAGTGATCCCCTGACACGCAGTGGAATTGCAGTAGCATGGCTGGAGGGGTCGCCTCGAAGGGGAGGGAGTAGCCCCTTTGGACGATTTGCAGCACCCACCTGTCCGACGTGACGGTGCGCCAGTGGAAGAGGTGATGGTGAACCCTGCCTTCACTGGCGTCACATGGGCCTGAAAGCAGGGACTAGGAGGGTTTTGAGGCAGGTCCTGCGGGGGAAGGTGTGGACTGGCCGCGCCGTTGTCATCGAATGCCGCCACGGCGGTTTCCACGGCCGCCACCGCGCTGTTGGACATTCTGGGGTGCGTGGCTGGCAGCACGTGTGGGGGAGCCCCTACCTTGGCCACAAAAGGAGCGAAAGGCACTAGTTTGCTGGCGAGGGGCCGAGAGGCCCAAGGACTTGGCCGTAGCCCTGGAGTCCTTAAATCGCTCAAGCGCATGGTCTGCCTTGTTGCCAAAGAGGCGACTGCCATCAAACGGCATGTCCAGAAGAGTGGCCTGGACAACGGCGGAAAAGTTGGCGGACCTCAATCAGGCGTGGCGTCGAACCGCCACTGTCGTTGCCAAAGCCCTGCCCAGTGAGTACGTGGTATCCAGCCCACACCGGATGGAATACAGCGTTGCATCTCGACCCTCCGCAAGGGTTAGGGTGAGTTTTGCCCGGACCTCCTCCGGACATTGTGGCAGCACGTCCGCAACCGCGTCCCACAGGGTGTGGGTATAGCGGTACAAGAGGCATGTGGTATTAACAGACCGCAGTCCCAAACTGAGGGACGAGAACACCTTCTTCCCGAACTGCTCATACCTCTTGGATTCCAGATTGGGCTGAGCCGTCGGGTATGAGGTCTGGGAAGTGGAGGCCTGGATTACCAGGCTCACTGGGGTGGGGTGGGTGGACAAAAAGCAAGGGTCGCCCGGGGCCGGGCGGTAGTATCTGGCCACGTTCCTATCCACAGGCAGACCTGTGGCGGACTTGGACCAGGTGCCCACAAGAACGCCACGCAAGGCCTCATTAAACGGCAGCAGAGGCTCACTGGAGCTTGCCTGCGGTTTAAGGACCTCTGTGAGGAGGTTAGTCCTCACGGCCACGACAGGGAGCTCAAGGTTTAAGGCCTTGGCTGCCCGTGTCAACACTACACTATAAGCAGCCCCCTCCTCCGTAGCGGAGGGGAGACAAATCCAGTGTCTGGCGAAGTGTCAATGCCACTGGCCTCCCCAAGCTCATATGTCCAGTCCTGTGGTGACTGGCACTCCCGTGCCAGAGGGTCCTCATACCCCTCCCAATCACCCTTGTTACCCATCTCCTGTAGTATAGGTTCAACAGATGGGTCCTGTTCATGGAAATAGAAATCTCCAAAAGCAGTCTGTAGCGGTGCCCATCGGCGCCGCTCCGGCGCCAGAACCGGACCGGGGGTAGGATCGGGGACATCGCCCATAGCAGGCGCCGGGGGCGTTACCCCTAGGGCTGGCGTCAGCGATGTTGTGAGGTCGACCGGAAGCAGATCCAGAGAGGGCCTGCGGCGCCGGGAATAAAGTTGCCTGCGGCGCCGGGAATAAATTCGCCGGCGGCGCCGGGGCCGAAGCACCCGATGGCGTCGGAGCCGAAGCACCCGACCCGCTAGGCCCTCCAGCCGGGGCCGTTGGGCCCGGAGACGCCACGGAACCCGGCTGAGGAGGGAGGGACCTCAAGGCCATGAGGTACCGCTCGATCGCCTCAGGCGTCGCGTCTTGCCCAGGGACCCTATGGTGTGGGGCAGGCGGAGACGACTGCGACTCCGGCGGAGCCGCGTGGGTGGTGTCACCCGAACCCCCAGCCGCATCGTGCGAGCGTTGGGGTGGGTCGGAGGAACGATGTCTCTCCGACCTCTTATGCCTCTTACCTGAGGACTTGGATCCTGACGACCGATGACCACTCCCAGAGCTGCGAGGGCTCCGACCCCGCGACCTGTCCCTCGACCTCCCATGGGACCAGGACCAGAACCGGGTGCGCCGCGGGACGACTGCCGGAGCTAGAGTCGCTTTCGAGACTGCTCTCGCCTAGCCTTAGAGGTCAGGGGCCAGCAGTGGGAGCAGGTGCGGTCGTCGTGGTCGAGGCCTAAACACTTGAGGCACCGGCGATGGGGGTCGGTAACCAACATCAGTCGGTCGCACCTGGAACAGGGTTTGAACCCGGGCATCCCTACCGGCACCGTTGGAGTCGAAGACTCGAGTAGAGAGATGATCAAAACGGTCAAAAAGTTTAGTCAAAAAAGACTAAGGGGTGGAGCTTCTCCAGATCTGCGCTAGCTGGCGCGGAAAAAGAAGCACTGACGTCAGCGCGCATGGGCGGCGTCTAAGTACTCCGACGACGTAATTCCGGCGCTAACGACGCGGACGACGGACGCGGAGCCACGGACGACGCCTGCCGGCGCGCAGGGGTATTGCTACGCAAAATTTTCCGGATCCAGTCTGACGCCTGGGAATATTCTAAGGTAAGGAATCTATCACTAACGTGTCTCTTTCAGATGTTGCACGTCAAACCGTCAGGAGCTTGACAGATCGCTCCATCAAGGCCTACGGGTTCATGGCGCAACAATCTGAGCAGGCCTGCTGATCATGGTAGTGCTTAAGGCACTAAGAGCATAAAAGATGCAGGTCAGTCACTGACATCCGTCAGTTACAGGTTCAACAGGTCTTGAAGCCAGCCTTCCGGGATAACATCGATGCGACTCCAAGAAAAGATCTAAAAAATATTTCAACAAAAGTCAAAACATTTTAGTCAAAAAATGACTAAATGGTGGCTCTCTCCAGAACTGCGGTGAGTGGCATAGAAACAAAAGAATGACATCAGCATGCTGGGGTGGCATTTATATAGGCACTGCAAACATCACTTCCGGCGCGTACGACACCACACAGAGTCGATTGAAGCCACCTATCAGTGCACAGGGGTACTGCGCTCACCTAAATTTTCCAGATCCAGTCTCATTACTGGGAAGAGCTCTAAGGTAAAAAATCTATGCCTGAAGTCTCCATCAGCTTTAAAATACACACTTATAATAGAGAAAAATATCAGCCGATCCCATTGTATAATGCCTGATTTTCTTCTCCTATAATTATCGATACATATCACAATACACCTTAAAAGCAGCAGTCAAATGCATAGTTTTATTTTGAAAGGTAAACCTTTGTTTGATAGATCTTTCCTGGAAGGAATGCATATGCACTCAAACTGGCTTTCAAATATTTGTTGATGGGGAAAGCCATTTCCAATTCCTGCTTATACTACATCTGCCTGGTTCGACCCACCATAAATTCCCTATACTTCAAAGTGTCGCTTCCTTATACAAAGCTGTTTTGCAGCCCTCCTCTCTTGACACCATCTCAAGCTGGGATGCAACACGATCTGACAAGCTTGCTTACCTGGGATTATGTACAACAGGGTGCCTCTACACATTCAGCTGCGAGGTAGTGAGATACATTCCTTTGAAAATTAAATTGAGTATTATTGTTATATGAAGCTACAAATAAGTAATACAGTGCCTCAAGAATGTTATGCTCTGGAAGGAGTGCAACAGGAATTTAAAAAACAAACAAAACAAGTCAGACAATGCAACTAATCCATTCGGAGACAAAGGGAAGAGCTCCTGAAACATGCTGCTACATAATTACCTTACTCAACAATGGACAGATGTGGGTTGAATGACTGACCAGGTCTGTGATGAAAGTAAGACCGAAGGAGGAAACTATTGCAAACGGATATGAGAAATCAAGCCTTTATGTTGTACAGTCTACAAGTGGCCTATAAATGTAGGCAGTGCAGTTGAGGGTGGAATACTCATTTATTATCTTAAGAGCAGCATTAGGAATACGAGGCACAAAACTATAATATATTAACAAGAAAGTGCTCTTTTTGCCATTTCTTTCTACTGTTATATCGAACAAAAAGGCTGCACAAGAAGTTCTGTCTTTAGAAGGCCACACTGCAAAGGACATAAGTTACTTTGGATGCAACAAAATAGAAAAAGACCACTTCAACAATGCTTCTTATATCTGTGTGCAAATATCTGAGTGAGGTACGTATCCTGCTGAACGTCTACCACAACAACTTGATAGAAGAATGACAACAAATTCAGCAATGAAGTGAAATAATGCACAACTTTCACATAACATTTCCTGAAAACATGCAGCATGGCCAACTAGTATCAATGTGAGCAGAGGCGTTACCGGTTTCTGGAAATATAGCAACATTTCATAACTATGTGACATATTAAAAAGGTTAAAATAATTTCATTACACCATTTTCTCAAACCAAGAGTAGATAAAAAACAAGACTTACCATTATCATTAGTTAAATTAAGCAAAACTCCAATAATCGCCCTCATGCAGTCTTCCACAGCCTTGCCCACATGGTTAGTTACAGAAAACTGAGGCAGAGATTTGGTGTCTACACAGCAAATACTATCTTCAGCTCGGTTATATCGCTGGACAAACTGTTCACAATGCTGCAATGCTCTGTAGAGGGGGGAGAAAAAGCATATTATTCTTCAGGCTCTTGCCCAAATTATTAGCATAATGCTACTGGCTGACTTGAATAAGGAACAGAGTGTGTGGTATGCTAACATTTGCTAATAGAATATTATGGATCCAGAAACCATTTGTATCTCTGAATAGTAAATGTCGCCTCATTTGTTTTTCATTTTATGGGTTATATCCAGAATTTAAATTTTGCGTACATTGTGCCAAAGCGTTCGAGGTAGAACAGGAAACTAGATATATAGAAGTAGTAGTATAAATAGCGTAAATGAGAGACTTCTCGCCCTTCAAAATTTGGTAATTGCACTGAAATCAAAGTATATATGTTCTGTAGTAGGGGATCTCTGTGTATAGTCATAATCTAGTGAATAGTCCCGCCCATGTGCGTGGACCCCGGCAATCAAAAATAATCTCTTAAGTTGTCAAAATAATGCAGAAACTGCAAAGACACTTAGAGAATTTAAAGACAAATAATGCAGCCTATATCCACAGGCTACACTGTCCAGTACTTCAACTAGAAATTCCACCAAAAAAACACCACACATAAAACAGCCTGCAGTTTCTACCATAGAGAAACTTGCCTCCCCCAGTCAAAGACTCTGGAATGATAGAGAGGAAGGTAGGGACAGACAAGCCCCATAGGCTGCCATTATGTGGCTTAAATAGGATACTGTGCCTTTAAGAGAACTTTCCAGAACTTCTCCCAGTATCCCAGAATGCATAGCAGGTCCCTCTACTTTAAGTTCTTTTTTCCGGCTCCTGCTTAGAGGACCCTGGCATTGAGCTCTCCCTTTTTCAAGGGTTTATTGGAATTTTTTGACACTTTTGACTTTTAAAAGTGTTGCAGTTTTACTTGTTGGTGTTCTCTTCTCCCGTTTTGTGCTGTTTTTGGCGTTTTAGGGCTCTAAAATGCCTGGCCTTTTTGTTAAGTGCCCAGCATGTGAGAGGAAGAAGGCCAAGAGTGACCCCCATGATGTCTGCATCGTGTGCCTTCCAGAAGATCATGTCCGGGAGGATTGCGTCATCTGCCAGCAGCTTTCTGCTCAGACTCTGAGGGACAGATTGAAGATCAGGCTGGCTGGCCTGGAGGATAGGCGTCTGCGGGCTGCAGGTGGGTCTGGGCAGGCTGGGAAGGTTCCCTCTGCCTCTGCTGAGGCCCCTGGGGGGCTCCCCGGGGGCAGGAAGTCCAGCAAACGGTCCCATTCTCCGTCGACGTCGATTGCATCGACGACGACAAGAGGGATGACGGCGGCGTGCTTCCCTTCTCCCCGGGGCTCCGGGTCGAGACGGCGTGACGGCTCTACGTCGAAGGAGAAGCCACCGTCGACGTCATCGTCTTCGTCGATGTCGAGATCTTTTTATCGACGCCGAAGGCGGAGTGACGTGCATCGGCGCTCGCCGTCGAGGCGACACCGCCGCTCGACGTCGAGGGGCTCCTCGACGTCGAGAACATCAAGACTACAACGACGTTCGTCGTCGAAGGAACGCTCGACGTCGAGACGGCACCGTGCGACGTCGCGGAAGAGGAGGTCGACGTCGAGGAGCAGAGGGTCGACGTCGAGGAGGCGGCGATCGACGCCGGAGCCCAGGAGGCGTCGTTCTACGCCAGAGAAGCGTCGCTCTGCGTCCAGCAGACAGCGGTCAGCGTCTAGGAGTCGGTCACCCTCTCCTAAACGGCGCAGGAGGGATTCTAGTCCCAGAAGTCACGCTGCTTCCAGTGGAGGGCGCAAGAGGAAGCGGTCGCCCGCTGATGGGACTGGCTCTCCGCATCCTTCGCCTAAAGGGTCACCGGGCTCGGTGTACTCGGAAGTCTACACGCCATCTCGGCCCAGGACTCCGCCTCCTCCTCCTGTTCCTAAGGAGGACCCTTCACCCAAACCGCCACTGCCTTCAGGAGACCCTCTTCCACCTCCGGTCCCTCCGCATGGGCCCACCCCGCAGCCGAAGGTTCCTCCGCCGAGGTCCACTTCCCGGCGGTCCCTGCCTGTTCCTCCTAAGGGGACTCCAAAACCGAAACCTGGGGAGGAACCGACGAAACCCCGTGAGGAACCAAGGAAGACCCCTCCACGTAAACCGAAGGAGCGCCCACGGGCAGGCAGGTCTCGCTCTCGCTCCAGGAGGAAGGAGAGATCGCGAGGCAGATCATCCACGAGATCAAGACACCGCCGTAGGAGGCGCGAATCTCGCTCACATACGAGGTCCTCTGGGACCAGGGATTATTCCCCTACCCTATCGGGGTCACCGGACACGAGAGTGTCCCCGATAGATGACCTGGTGGCGTTTCAGGACGTCCTGTTGAGAGGCGCTGCGAAGTTGGGCATATCTCTGACGGTGCCCACTCCGAAGACGGTCATTTTCGAGACTCTACATCAAAAGCACCTGTCTCGTCCTCTCCTGCCTCTGGTGCCGGGCCTGGAAGAACCGGCTATGGCTCTGTTTCTCACCCCTGCGGTGACGAAGGCGGCTCCATCAAGATTACTAAAGAAGTACCGGGCTCCCGACTCGGATCCGGCCTTTTTGAGAGCGGAGCCTCCGCCTGACTGTCATCGTCACGGCGGCTCGCAAGCAGCATGCCACCACTCCTTCCTCCACGGTTCCCCCGGATAAGGAGTCAAGGTGGATTGATTCGGCGGGGAGAAAAGTCTGTGGAACTTCCGCTACCTCCATGAAAGCGGCGAGTGCCAGGGCTCTGTTGGGCCGATACGACCACGCCCTTTGGGACTCCCTCGAGCGCTTTGTGGAGCATCTACCTCGGGAGCAGCGTGAAGACTTCATGGAAGTGCTAAGTGAGGGGATGCTGGTGGCCAAACAGATAATCAGCGCGGCAGCGGACTCTTCCCTGTTGGCGGCGCACGGATTTTGCCACGGAGTCAACCAACGGCGCCACGCATGGCTCTGGCTTACGTCCCTGAAACCGGACGCACAGCAGAGGGTGGCCAATCTGCCGTTCTCCGGTGAGACCCTCTTCGGGAAGCATGCGGACGATGAAATGGCCCGCATGAAGGCGGAGGCCGAGACGCTGACGGCTGTGGGCCTGGAAAAGCCCAAAGAGACCAAGAACCAGTACCGCCCTTTCCAACGGCGGTTCGGCGGACAAGGCCGTGGACGGGGACAGGCTTCGGGACAATCGCAACAGCAACACCAGTTCCGTAAGCCGTTCCAGAAGCGCCAGAAGGGCAGGGGAGGCCAGCAGTCGGCTCCGGCGCCCAAGGGCCAGTCTGGGTCTAGGCCCTAGGAACCTACTTCCCCCGGATCTGTTACCCACTCCGGTAGGGGGAAGCATTCAATTTTTTCTGGCAGAGTGGAGAAAAATTACTCAGGACAAGTGGGTGCTGAATATTGTTTGCAATGGATACAGTCTTCGGTTCACCAGCCCTCCTCCAGCTATTCCCCCGGTCAGCTCGCGGTTTCAGCTGTGCGAGCTTCAGGCGGAAGCGGATATCCTGTTGAGGAAAAGGGCGATAGAGGACGTACCTCTGTCTCAGAGAGGAAGAGGTCTGTACTCCCGGTTCTTTCTGGTTCGCAAGAAGGACAAGAACGAGTTCAGGCCCATTCTGGATTTGCGACAGGCAAACAAATGGATTCGCAGAGAAAAGTTTTGCATGCTGTCGTTGCATCAGATTTACCCTCAGTTGCAACAGGGAGACTGGCTATGCGCCATAGACCTACAGGAGGCTTACTTCCATGTGCCCATTGCACACAAACACAGGAAGTTCCTGCGGTTCCAAGTCGGCACCAATCACTATCAATACACAGTACTCCCGTTCGGACTGAAGTCTGCACCGAGGACGTTCTCGAAGTGCATGGCAGTGGTAGCGGCACACCTGAGGAAGAACAAGGTGTTAGTCTACCCGTACTTGGACGATTGGTTGATCAAGGCATCCTCCTTCTCGGAAGCGCGAGCACACTTCCAGAAGACGTGCGTTCTCTTGAACAAGCTGGGGCTGCACATCAACATGGCCAAGTCTGTCCCGACTCCGGTCCAATGCATACAGTACTTGGGAGCCTCCATCAATACGCTGTCAGCAAGCGTGTCTCCTTCGGAAGAGCGACGATTATCACTCCTTCGGAAGGCTCAGGCTCTTATGACGACTCCATCTACAACAGTGAGGACGGTGTCTTCTCTACTGGGATCGATGGCCTCTTGTATCTTCCTGACGCCACACGCACGGCTGCACATGAGACCGCTGCAGGAGTGCTTGGAGGACCAGTGGGATCAGAGGAAAGGATCTTGGGACGACAAGATTCGCCTGTCACTGCATGCTCTTCAGTCTCTGAAGTGGTGGTGTTCGGCGGAGAATCTCCTCAGAGGGGTTCCCTTTCACAAGGACATTCCCGCGCAGACTGTCGTGACGGATGCGTCTCTTCTGGGATGGGGAGCGCACTCCGGGACTCTACAGATTCAAGGCACGTGGTCACCGATGGAGGCCACGTATCACATCAATTTCCTGGAACTCAGGGCTGTTCACTTGGCACTGAAGGCCTTTCTTCCGTCCTTCCAGACCAACTCTCTGCTTGTACAGACTGACAATACCACCACGATGTATTACCTCAACAAGCAGGGGGGCTCGAGATCGCGCACTCTGTCGCAGGAGGCGCAGACGATCCGGCACTGGCTCCTGGCCAGAGGACTGACGATAACGGCCACCCATCTACCAGGTGTGCAGAATGTTCAGGCAGACGCACTGAGCAGACAGCTCCAGGAAAACCACGAATGGGTCATAAACGACGAAGTACTAGGAGAAGTCTTCGCAAGGTGGGGAACTCCAGACGTAGATTTGTTCGCCACCGCCGAAAACAGCAAGTGCAGAGACTTCGCCTCCAGATACTTCCAACAAGGGACTCTGGGGAATGCGTTATGGATCAACTGGACGAACAGCTTTCTGTACGCCTTTCCTCCCATTCCCCTGATTCCGGCGGTGCTCATCAAGCTGGCCCGGTCCAGAGCTCGGATGATACTCATCGCCCCGGAGTGGCCCAGGCAGTGGTGGTTCACGGACCTACTTCACCGGTCTCTCCTTCCTCACATTCGGTTGCCGTGCAGGCCGGACCTTCTCACGAAGTTCGGGGGACGGATGTTACACCCCAACCTCTCGTCTTTGAGTTTGGCGGCATGGCTCCTGAGATAGTGCAATATGGCCATCTGAATCTGCCCGATGATTGCATGGACATACTGAAGGAGTCTAAGAGACCTTCCACTCGGACTTCATATGCTTACAAGTGGAAGAGGTTTTGTATCTGGTGCCAGTCTAAGAACCATGATCCTACGACCTGCAAGGAAGATGTCATCCTTCCTTACCTTTTACATTTGGCGCAGTCTGGCCTTAATGTCCATTCCATTAAGGTACATCTTGCTGCATTGACTGCCTACAGGAAATGCCCTTCACAGACTTCCTTTTTCCAGATCCCTGTGATCAAAGATTTTCTGGAAGGTTTGAAGAAAGTATTCCCTCCTGTCAGGCTTCCCTCGCCTTCATGGGAATTGAATGTGGTGCTGTCCAGATTGATGAAGGAGCCTTTTGAACCTATTCATAAGGCTTTGTTGCAGCACCTGTCCTGGAAGGCGGCGTTCCTCGTGGCCATTACATCGGCCCGCAGGGTGAGTGAAATTCAGGCGTTATGTTGTAATGAACCTTATACTGTATTTCATGCTGCTAAGGTTGTTATGCGTACTCACCCTAAATTTCTTCCCAAGGTTATTTCTGATTTTCATGTCAACCAGACTATAACTTTGCCTACGTTTTTTCAGAACCCTTCATCCCCAGCGGAGAGGTCTCTCCATTCCCTGGATGTGAGGAGGGTGTTGAAATTTTATCTGGATAAAACCAAAGATATTCGTAGGTCTGACCAGTTGTTTGTCAATTATGGATCAGTCAGGACGGGTCTTGCGACCTCCAAGCAGTCCATCTCTAGGTGGATTGTGTCCTGCATACAATTGTTTTATCAGAAGGCTAATAAGACCTTAGGAGGTAAGCCTAAGGCTCATTCCACCAGGGGCAAAGCTGCCACGACGGCTCTGCTCCGTAACGTGCCGATTGCTGAAATCTGCAAGGCAGCCACTTGGAAGTCGGTTCATACCTTTGCTAAGCATTACTGCCTGGACACTGACGCCAGGGCAGACGCTCAGGTTGGCCAGGCTTCGCTGCGGAATTTGTTCGCACAGTAGTGGCGTTATGTATTTATTCTCCACCGCCGCTTTGGTGTGGGGATGGGCTTGCCATTCTATTCACTAGATTATGACTATACACAGAGATCCCCTACTACAGAAGGAGTAGTTTCTGTCCTGTAACTCCAGTTCTGTAGTAGGGGTATCTCTGTTCTAGTCATAAGCGCCCGCCCTCCTCCCCGGTGGAGATTTTTTCATCATACAAGAATGCGACAGGTCTGGCGTGCTTCACCTTCAAAAAGAACTGAAAGTAGAGGGACCTGCTATGCATTCTGGGATACTGGGAGAAGTTCTGGAAAGTTCTCTTAAAGGCACAGTATCCTATTTAAGCCACATAATGGCAGCCTATGGGGCTTGTCTGTCCCTACCTTCCTCTCTATCATTCCAGAGTCTTTGACTGGGGGAGGCAAGTTTCTCTATGGTAGAAACTGCAGGCTGTTTTATGTGTGGTGTTTTTTTGGTGGAATTTCTAGTTGAAGTACTGGACAGTGTAGCCTGTGGATATAGGCTGCATTATTTGTCTTTAAATTCTCTCTTAAGTGTCTTTGCAGTTTCTGCATTATTTTGACAACTTAAGAGATTATTTTTGATTGCCGGGGTCCACGCACATGGGCGGGACTATTCACTAGATTATGACTATAACAGAGATACCCCTCCTACAGAACTGGAGTTACAGGACAGAAACTACTCCTTATCTTTTATCATTCATGTAACTATTTTGTAGGTATGCAGTTTTATTTAGAGAATATGGTAATCAATAACCTTCAGCTTAGTGGCAATTTGATCTTGCCCTTTTTCAAAGAAATTTCCATTCATTATAAATTGACTATAACGATGACAGGTTATAGTTTTGTAGATGAAAGTTTTAGTAAACAACCACCTAACTACACACTGTTTTTCGATCAACAAATTGCAATTAGTGTAAGACAGATAATTGACCTGAAGACCGTACCAAAAACAAACAAAAATCCACACTAAATTACATTGCTTGTTAGAGTGGAAATTAGACAAAAGCCACAGATTGGCATAAAAGGAAAATGCTACTTACCAGTATGCATCTGTTCTTGGCATGTAGAGCTTCAGAGTTGTACACTATGCATAGCTCGACATTTGGTGTTGGGCTCGGATGCTTGCACTTTGTTTCTGTCTTGGAAGAGTCTTTTGTAGTCACGACATAAGGGACTCCTCCCTTGGACGATAGTGCACATGGGAATCGATTCAATCCTCAGATTTTTTTCCGCCATGATGGGAAATGACGAAGTCAGTAAAAAATAAGATGTCCATGTGAATGTATCTAATTAAGATAATACTGGAACAGATACAGGTTCTGGGGAGGCAGGAGGAGTGTACAACTAGACAGCTCTACATGCCAAGAACAGATGCATACTGGTAAGTAGCATTTTCCATTTGAGGCATATGAGCTGCAGATTGTACACTATGCATAGACTGTACAGCAGTGTCTCCCCTAGCGGTGGTCACCGGTATCTGTTGCAGTAGTTTGAAAAAGTGTTTTAAGAACAGCCTTGCCTACTGAAGCTTGTTGCTTAGCCTGCACGTCAACACAATAGTGTTTGGTGAAGGTGTGTGGTGTAGACTATGTTGCTGCCTTACATATGTCATCTTTGGGAAAGTTTCCTAAGAATGCCATGGAAGCCCCTAGTTAGCGTGTTGAATGCACCTTAGGGGGAATTGTTAATGTGCGTTTAGATTTTTGGCAGCATGTTTGAATACATTTTACTATCCACCTAGTGATCAGAGCTTTGGGGATGGGGCTACCCTTATGAGGTGGGGAGAAGTCTACAAACGGTTTTGTCTTTCGAAAGGGCTTAGTCCTGTCAATGTAATAAAGTAGGGTTCTTTTGACATCAAGTGTGTGAAGAGCTCTTTCTGCAACAGAGTCTGGATTTTGGAAAAACACTAGTAACTCAACTGATTGTTTAAGATGACCAGCAGAGATTACTTTGGGAAAGTATTTTGGATTTGTTCTGAGAACCACTTTGTTACGATGTATTTGTACGAATGGTTCTTGTATGGTTAAAGCCTGGATCTCACTTACCCTTCTGAGAGAGGTAATTGGGACAAGGAAAGCTAATTTCCATGTGAGGAACTGATGTTTAAATTCCACACCAGAGAGGGTGGCAGTCTGGGAGGAATTATTCTTTTAAGGCCCCTCCAATAAAGGCTTTAATTGCAGGCACTCTAAATAATGACAAGTGCTGTCTGTGTTGTAAATAAGCAGCAGGTGCCGCTAGATGTAATTGTATGAATTAATATGCTAGATTACATCTTTTTAAGTGTAGTAAATAGCACATGATGTCCTGGATTGAAGCATCCAGCGGATCAATGTTATTGCTATTGCAGTGGATGACAAATCTTTTCCATTTTGCTGCATAGCAAGCTCTAGTAGTAGGTCGTCTGGCTTCTTTAATGATGTTCATACAGTCTGGAGGAAGGTTAAGATAACCGTACTCTAGGACTTCAAGAGCCAGATCGCTAGATTCAGTTGACCTGGATCGGGGTGCCTTATCTCTCCATGGTTCTGCGTAAGCAATGTTGGGGAGAGGCGTACCTTTTGATGTGGAGCTATTTAGAGTTTCAGCAGTGCTGTGAACCAAGGTTGGCGTGCCCAGTGGGAACCACCAAGGTCATTTTGAGAGACTGTTGTCCGAGCTCGAGTACTACTAGGGGAATCATGGGAGTGGCAGAAAAGCGTACGCAAATCTGCAGGACCAGTTCATCCATATTTCATTGCCTTTGGACAATGGGTGTGGAAACCTGGCGGCAAAGGTTGGGCATTTTGCATTTGCGTGCGTGGAGAACAGATCTATGTCTGGTTGACCCCACCTTTGGAAAAATGGTTGAAGAACTTGGGGATAAAGTTCCCATTTGTGTATCTGCTGTGTCTGTCGACTTAGCACATCCGCAATCTGATTGCGAACTCCTGGAAGATGTTCTGCCAGAAGGTATAGGTTTTGTGGAATGGCCCATCGCCAAACGTTTTGTGCGAGCTGGGACAGCTGCAAAGAATGTGTGCCTTCTTGTTTTTGAATGTAATACATGGCTGTCACGTTATGTGTGCGGACTAGGAGAGTCTTGTGCTGTAGATGTACTTAGAATGACTTTATTGCTAGTAATTCTAGGTGAATGATGTGGAGCACTTTCTGTTGAGTGGTCCATTTGCTTTAAATTGTGTGGTTTAGGCTCCCCAGCGTGTGAGTGATGAGCCTGCTGTTAGCACTATTTGTGGAACCAGCTCTAGGAACGGCCGCCCTTTGGACAGGTTGTGTGAGTTCCACCACTGCAGAAAGTGATGTGTGTGGCTGTCCACCAACACCCGATCTATAATTTGTCCTTGAGCTTGGTTCCACTGACGTGCTATGCATTCCTGTAAGGGGCGCATCTGAAGTCTTGCATGAGGTACGATAAAGATACGAGAGGCTGTCATTCCTATGAGCTGAATGAATACCCTTGCTGGGAGGGAATGCTGCTGATGAAACCTGCTGATTAGTCTTTCCATTCTGGCTTTCCTGGTTGGATTGGGATATGCCAGAGCCCTGGAGGTGTCTACTGTTGCCCCTCGATACTAATGTATGTGGTAAGGCTGAAGATTTGATTTTGGGGTAGTTCAGTGTGAATCCCAGGTTGTGTAGCAGCTGGATGGTTAAGTGTGATGAACACAATGGGTGAGTGACTTGGCTTTTATTAGCCAGTCGTCGAGATGTGGAAAGACAGATTTGTTGTCTTCTTAAGTGTGCTGCTACCACCGCAAGGCACTTTGTGAATACTCTAGGTGCGGTGGTCACCCCGAATGGAAGAACTTTGAACTGATAGTGTTGTCTGTCCACTATGAACCATAGATACTTCCTGTGAGCATGGTGTATGGGTATGTGGAAGAAGGCGTCCTTGAGATCTAGTGTGGCAAGGCAGTTGCCTTGTTGTAGGAGTGGGAGGACCTGTTGGAGAGTGATCATATGAAAATAATCTGACTATAGAGATTGAGGGGTCCGAGGTCGAGTATTGGCTTTAGGGTGCCGTCCTTTTTGGGTATTAGGAAATACAGCGAATAAACCTCTGTTCCTTGATGCTGTAAGGGAACTGGTTCTATTGCATGCTTACAAGCAGTGAGAGAATCTCTTGTTTTAAGAGCGTGAGGTGTTCTGTGGACATTGGACGCTGTTTGGGTGGTATGGTGGGTGGGGTTGCTGTAAGTTCCAGGCAGTAACCATACTGGATAATTTGTGTTACCCACTTGTCTGCTGTGATGGAATTCCAGACAGGTAGGAACTGTGAGAGTCTTCCCTGAACGGAGTGGAATGGTCTGGGGGAGTGGAGGGAAGTCACTGTGTATTAGTGTGGGAGTCGCAAGTGTTGTTGTTGCCTCTGCCTTTGTTATGTCCCCTATATCTGCCTCTAATATATCCTCTGATGGGGGATGTTTTGTGTGGTGTTTTTGTAGGAAGAGGCGGTATCTGTTGCAATGTTTTTAGATGCACCTCTATAGAAGGAGCGACGAAAGGAGCCACGTGTGGTTGGAGACTGTAATGCTCCTATGGATTTAGCAGTCTGTCTTTTTTCATTTTGTCCAGTGGTGTCTACAGCTGGTCCAAAAAGTTGTTCCTGCTTGAACGGCTGGTTGAGGATAGTTGTTTGTACCTCCTATTTAAAGACTGAAATGCGCAACCAGGCATATCGTCTAAGCAGACCCCCCAGGATATAGCGGCATGGATTGGCAAATTTAGCGGCACAAAAATGGAAATTTAGCGGCATTTTATTTTGGGGTTTTTTCGACAACAAACAGATATCTTATTGTTTGAGTTATTTTACAACATGGAGCTACGTATATTTTGTTTATTTACAATTCAGCCCATTTGTTTGGGTTAAAAGGCATGTTAATCTTGACCATGTACGTTCAGTTCTTCTGAGCACTCCAAATCTAGACCAGTATTGTGCTGCTGGTTATAATGTAAAAACAATAATACCAAGATCATGCAGCACATTTCAAGATGTGGTAAATAAAAGTCAAATGCTTCAAAATCAATCCACCTAACATCTACAGTTGAAAGTGGTGGAGAAATTATTATTATTATTATTATTGCATTTATTGAGCGCACAGCTACCCGGAGGTTTCATGGCGCTTGCCTTGGGAACCCGTCCTGGCTTTTCCCTGTGAGATAGCCCCTACAGGGCATCCCCAAGGTGAAAGCCAGGCATCCCGCCGCAGGGGGGCCGTTGTGGAGATTAAGCAAGCTTAATGCCCAGAGTTGCAGAGTGAGAACCCATGATTAGAGCAGGCACCGAAGCGAGAATTATCGAGTCCGTTGACATTTGAGCTCAAGACCCTGCCGCGTCGGGAATTGAACCCTGGTCCCGGGTCGGACCTCAGCTTCCGGGTCTGCCTGCTCTACACCGTGAGCCACACTTCTCCACCTGAAGATAAAACCTGCACAGCTAAAATATGAATTCATCTGTGGGCAACCCTGTGACAAAAAGCACCGGAAAGAAAGAAAAATGGACTTTGGGCCCGAAGGAATGCAATGTGGGCCCCCTGGGCCTGCCGCGTGCCCCGTGTGCGGCAGGCCCCACCGGAAAGAAAAACAAACTGACTTTGGCCTCCCCCAGGACCCGCTGCGTGCCCTGTGTGCGGCGTGCCCCACCGAAAAGTAAAACAAACTGACTTTGGCCCCCCGGGGCCCGCCGCGTGCCCAGTGTGCGGCGGGCCCCACCGGAAAGCAAAAACAAATAGACTTTGGCCCCCCCGGGCCCACCGCGTGCGGCGGACCCCACCGGAAAGAACAACAACTGCAATTTAGCCCCCGGGCCCGCTGCGTGCTCCGTGTGCGACGGGCCCTCACAGTAGCACAGTAGCAGCATGAAGGTACGTTCCTGTACTCGTCGTCGTCGTCCCAGTCCTTGCTCCCTCCTGGCTCCTGCTTACTCCCTCGCCGCCAGCTGCCGAGGAAGGCACCTGTACTCGTCGTCGTCCCGGTCCTTGGCCTCCTGCTTGCTCTCCCTCGCCGCCGGCTGCTTCCACCTTCACCTCTTCCTGACCTGGGTGTCCCGCGAAATCCTGGATCGGGGAGTGAGGAGGCAATAAGAAGACTAGCGCGGCCGAGAGCAGAGCAGTTTCTATTGGCTCTCCGCGTGTGCCCAATGAAAACGGCGGATTTCGCGGCCGGTTTGCCTAAAATCACGGGATTTGCACAAAGCTGCAGATTTCGCGATTTTTTTGCAAATCGCGATACCCTGGGGGGTCTAAGTAGCACACAAGTGTTAATGGACCTGTAGGATGTGTCTGCTGCACCAAGGGCACACTTTATTGATGCTTTGGTTATTAATTTGCCCTCTTGAATTAAGTCATTTGCCTGTGTTTTATATTGATCAGGTTAATATTGTAATAGGGATTCTAGTTGGTCATAGTGAGTCCTATCATACCTAGCGAGTAATGCTTGTGTGTTGGCTATGCACCAGCTATTAGCTGCTTGGGCAGCAACTCTTGCCAAAGGCATCTAACAATTTAGATTCCTTATCCGGAGGTGGTGCGACACAGGAGGTTTGAGAGTTCGTGCGCTTCCTGGCGTTAGTTACTACTAGTGATTCTAAGGGTAGCTGCCTTTGATGTAGATGGGATCATCTGGGGCAGGTTTATATTTTTTGCAATCCTGGGATTGAGAATTCTAGCTCTTACCGGGTCTTTGAATGTGTTGGAGGAATGTTTAATGACCCCCGTTTAGCATTGGCAAGGTTTGGACAGTTTTTGTGACTGTTCGAAGGTATCAAGAAGGAAGTCCTCGTCTGTAGGGTCTGAATGCATGTGAACACCATGATAAACAGCAACTGTATTTACGAGCTGGCCAAAACCAATATTGTCATCTGGGGGAGATGGTTTTGCTGGATATGGTTGGGGATCATAATCGTCCCAATCGTCCTGTGGTGTGTCCGTGTCATTATCAGGGTCAGTGAAATGGTCATTGTGGCTTCCCCCACCCCCTAAATTATCATCATCATCATGTAGTGGTCGTGAGTGAGGTGGAAGGATTGAAGGCTCTGGAGGAGAGACAGGCTTTGGAGGAAGATCAGGCGGAGGAGGAATAACAGGAGAAGATTGGTGAAGTGGCACAGTCCTTTTTCTTTACAGGCACTGCAGTGTCTGGTGTGTCCAGCTTCCTCTTTGTGTGGAATACTAGCCATATGTCCTGTTTTGGGGTCTATATGAAGGTTTTTCTGTTTGGGATCAACAGGATCCGGTCGAAAAAGTTGTTCTTACTCAGTGACCGCTTTCAGTACAGATTTTTTTGGATCAGAGCGTGGTTTGGATTTCTGCTCCAAGGCCTTAGGAGGTGGTTTTGGGTCCTTTCACTTTGTTATAGAGCTGGAAATCTCTTTCGGTTCCGAAGATGTTGGATCAGTGTGTTTTGGCGTGGAGGTGGTAGGCACCGGCTTCATTTTTGGGAGTAGGTTGCTCGTCCGGCTTTGGTGCCGAAGGAGCCTGTGGGACACTGATATGGGGTTTGCTTGGTGCTGAGCTACTGGAAAGCTTGTTCTTTATCATCAGAGCCCGAGGGCGGGGCTTCTGAAGTTTTTTTTGTCGCAAATGGGGCCAGCAGGAGAAGTCTTAACCAGGGCCTTTTTTTTCCTGGTGGAGATGTGGTAGGGGCAGTTGTACTCACTCGTTGACCAGGAGTGATGTGGTCGTCTGAGCCTGAGTGTCCTGCTTCGGACACGATTACAAGGTCTTCAGAAACCTACCCCGGGACATCGGGCCTTCATGGAAGATGCCTACCGGTGCCGGAGCTGCTCGCTGCGCCATGATGTGTTGTCGGGCCAGACTATCGCGGATCATTTTCTTCAATCGTCGAAAAAGGGCACAGGCTTGGCAATTGTTCTTGTTGTGCTCGGGCGAGAGGCACACATTACAGACCTTGTGATGGTCACTGTGTGGGAATTTTGCTCCACACTGGGGGCCTTTTTAAATGGAGTCCTTTCCATGAGCTGTAGGCCCGAATGGTGTAAATAGGCCCAGCAGCCTGCGTCGACAACAGGAATGGAGAAGATCACGCAATTGAAATCAATACAGTCTAGTGGTCGATCGTTTTTTGGCATCGAAAAGGTTTGGAAATATGGCACCAAAGCGGAACGCAAAAATTACATCGGAACCCGGTGGCGGAAAAAAACTATCCGAGGATGGAGTCGATGCCCATGCGCACTGTTGTCCAAGGAGGAGTAACCCATCTCGTGACTACAAAAGACTCTTCCAAGACAACAACAAAGTGTAAACATCCAAGCCCAACACCAGATGGAGATCTATGCATAATGCAGAATCTGCAGCTCATATGCCTCGAACATAAAGCTGTGTTTTATTACTAGTCATTGTTTTTAATTCATTGAACCACTAAAACAGCATAAAAATACAACTTACTTGGCTGATGCAGCTATAAGCTGCGAGTCTTTGTAAGCAATCAAATAGCTTTGATTTTCTGGATTATGCACAGTTACCTGAAAAAGTAAAGAATATTTGCTAAAACTATGATCATAATCTTTTAAACAAGCTTACTTTAGAAAAGCAGGGGTCACAACATAGTATATTTGATCAAAAACGGTTCAAATTCAAAACAGAACATTGTGAGCACTAGTAAGATATACCTTAGCGTAAAAGGAGAAGGCATTCAAAATAATAGATTGCTACAACACTACAACCAAATGGTCAGGCCTAACAAATTAGTTCCAAAATAGTTATCTAGTCTGGTGGCAATCTACAGCTGCAAGTGAGGCCCACCTTATGCATGCGGTTGTTGAGCTCTGCGACACATGCACATCCAAAGATGGCTAGCGACCAATGCTATTCACTTTTGTTAACACCTGAATGACTAAGGTAAGGGCTATGGTAAGCAGGGCAAACTCAGTCTTCTGATCTAATCATGAACTGCAAATAACTCTGGGACTGCAGGGTGGGTAAATGGAAATGTGTATTAAGCAAGCCCAGGGACACCATCCAGTCTCCTTGGTTAAGAGCAAAAAAACATTATGTCAATGCATTTAACAAACATATATTTAGGATGGGTATGGGGAAACCTTCCTGCTTTAGAGTCCAGCACCCGCTCAATGGTACCCCTCTGACAACGGCCAAATGACCTCCTGCATTAGGATCATGAGTGCTTTCTTTTTCAAAAGTCCCTCAGGCATTAGGAGGAAGGTAGAATGGGGAAGAAATGATGGGACAGAACAAAGCCCCTTTGAACAATTTGTTAGGCACACCTGTCTCTTACATGCCAGATATAGGTCTGTGAGGGCAAACTAAAGCAACATGGTAGCCGCTGCAAAGGGAGAGTAAAAATTGGAGGACTGCTGTCCCTAATTCTATGAAATCCTTCAGCTGTTGCCAAGCCCCTGGTCTAAAAAGGGCTGGGCCAGTTGCTGTAGTACAGGTGGGAAGACTTGCACAATTTGTGTGCTAGCCCCCTGGAGCAATACCTAAACCTCCTACATTGGTGTGAAAATGGATTATCTGCTGGTAGTCACAGCCTGAAAGACACAGCTGTGGCTCAACGGTATATAAATCATTCCACTGCTGAATCAGCCTTTTCACACACAAAAATCTGATCAAAAGGCATAACAACTCAGTATACTAGCATGTCGTGCAAAAATCCAGATGACATCAACCAGGATGGCGCCTGAGCAGGATACTGGTGGCAAAAGCTAGGCTATGCAGTGTCCAGGCCAGTCTATTGGCCATTTCCCACAACACATGGGTTTACCTTACCAAGAGAAAACTGTGTTAATGGCTCAGACAGCTAAACTAGCAGAAAAAGGCATTCTAATTTTTAACTCAATTCTTTTATTCTATATTAGGAAGCTTGGTCACAAAGAAATGGAGTCTGACCGTACTGGTTTAATTTTAAACTATCATACCTTTGGGTGTAGGGTGCAAAAGGTTGCCGGGTGCAAGTCTGTTTTGCCTAGTCACATTTCAACTAACAGGAGGGCAGGAGCATAGTTTTGACCAAGTTATCAGTAGGAGGTCAGTAAGGGGCTAGTTAAAAGACAGCAGCAACAGCTCATATAAAGCTATCCATGGCTGAAGATTTTCAGTCAAAACATTTGTCTCAACTTCAATAGTAAACAATTTCAAAACTAGAGATTCAGTAGCTCTCTAAATAACTATAAATGACACATTGACATTGACGGTCCATGTGGTGTGTTTAGTTCTGTTTCAGGATATGCATCTAGCCCCCTGGCAATCTGGAGATCTAAATACAAGGCATCAACAGTATAATAGGGGGAAGGAAGCTGTCCCCCATCAGTGATCAGAGTGACATTAGGTGTGCTAGGCACTGGACCAAAATAAGATCAGACACGAGCCTGAAGCCTCTCATTGTACTACTGGAATTGTGGCAGAGTTGATGGATTGCCATCAGGCTCAATAACAATTGGTTGCACCGCAGTGATTTCGTAGTGCAACATGGGCCTGAAGTAGGCAGACATTGGTTTGGGGTTAGAGACTCTGGTGGATGTGTAGAGACCAGGGTTGTGTCAGTGTGGGCCTAGTAGAAGTTCGAGGGGGCAGACTGTCAGGAGCAGACCAACTGGCAGTCGTACTAGTAGAGACCCCTGCATCTCTGGGGGACCGAAGGGGCACCAGAGGGGACCAAAGGGGCACCAGAGGGGACCAAAGGGGCACCAGAGGGGACCAAAGGGGCACCAGAGGGGACCAAAGGGGCACCAGAGGGGACCAAAGGGGCACCAGAGGGGACCAAAGGGGCACCAGAGGGGACCAAAGGGGCACCAGAGGGGACCAAAGGGGCACCAGAGGGGACCAAAGGGGCACCAGAGGGGACCAAAGGGGCACCAGAGGGGACCAAAGGGGCACCAGAGGGGACCAAAGGAGCACCAGAGGGGACCAAAGGGGCACCAGAGGGGACCAAAGGAGCACCAGAGGGGACCAAAGGAGCACCAGAGGGGACCAAAGGAGCACCAGAGGGGACCAAAGGAGCACCAGAGGGGACCAAAGGAGCACCAGAGGGGACCAAAGGAGCTCCAGAGGGGACCAAAGGAGCTCCAGAGGGGACCAAAGGAGCTCCAAAGGAGCTCCAGAGGGGACCAAAGGAGCACCAGGGGGGACCAAAGGAGCACCAGGGGGGACCAAAGGAGCACCAGGGGGGACCAAAGGAGCACCAGAGGGGACCAAAGGAGCCCCAGAGGGGACCAAAGGAGCCCCAGAGGGGGCCAAAGGAGCCCCAGAGGGGGCCAAAGGAGCCCCAGAGGGGGCCAAAGGAGCACCAGAGGGGGCCAAAGGAGCACCAGAGGGGGCCAAAGGAGCACCAGAGGGGGCCAAAGGAGCACCAGAGGGGGCCAAAGGAGCACCAGAGGGGGCCAAAGGAGCACCAGAGGGGACCAAAGGAGCCCCAGAGGGGACAAAGGAGCACCAGAGGGGACCAAAGGAGCCCCAGAGGGGACAAAAGGAGCCCCAGAGGGGACAAAAGGAGCCCCAGAGGGGACAAAAGGAGCCCCAGAGGGGACCAATAGGAGCACCAGAGGGAACCAAAGTAGCACCAGAGGGAACCAAAGTAGCACCAGAGGGAACCAGAGGAGCACCAGAGGGAACCAAAGGAGGACCAGAGGAGCACCAGCGGGGACCAAAGGAGCACCAGAGGGGACCAAAAGAGCACCAGAGGGGACCAAAGGAGGACCAGAGGGGACCAAAGGAGGACCAGAGGATGCGCCAAGGCCTTCCTACTGCACTTAGAATGACAGGATTGGGTTTTAATTGGTGTTAATTGGTGCTTGTTTTCAAAAGGCTGGAAGATTTCAACTGGAAAGAGGACTTTCTGCAGGAGCGGCTTTGAGACGGTATATCCATGGCTGAGTGGGAACTGTGCATTGAAAAAAACCTCTTATGTTGAGCGATGTGGAGCTTCTGCACTTCCCAGTCCTGCAGTCTCTTTGGGTGCATAAGGGGACACTTGTGACGTAACATATGCTTCTTGCAGTCCCACCTTGGCTTAAATTCGGTTTTTGGTGAGTACACTGTCCCCAGAAACTTTAAATTGACAGAAGACAGAAAAAGTAGGGTGCTGAAAAATAAGAATGGATGTCAGTGCCCACTTCATCACTTCCTTGGCTGCAGAGAATCATTGCAGAGTGGCATGACACCACCTACTAAAGCACTGCTGTAAAAAATGTCCAGATCCAGACTTGTATCTAGTTGAGGAGCCTGCAGTTAGAAATAACCATAAAAACATCAGCTCTAAGTAGCGACACACTGTTCACCAGCTGAAGGGCAAGAATCCTTGGTATTTAAACAAAAATGCATTTAATATACAAGCCACTGAACGGAATCATCCAAAAGTCAAGTGCTAATCCACCATCTACGGCATACAGGCAAACTACTATTAAATAAGGAACTTATGTGACTACACCAAGGAAACATATGACATTATGTCAGAATGAATCCGTGAACAGAGCCTCAAAATTCTTATCTTGTGAATTGCTTGGCCAGTGAATTCTGATCTTATCGTTTCCCAACAGGTAGTTTAGAAAAGCCTTTGATGCATACAGAAGAATCGGTCTCTCTTTGGGGGTTGTAAGTTTCTGGAAATACTTGCTCGTTGCAAGATGTACATTTTGGTTCAAATTACACTACAGGAAAATGCGTACATTCAGTATTGGCAAAAGAAGCATGGGCAGCCAATGATCATCAACTGCCTTTTGGACTGAAATACATTTTTTTAATAAGCAATACCAGTAATAGAAAATTCACAGGCTGATTTTTTTTCTTCCCCCAAGTTAGGTGATCATGGGTGTTGATAAAACGAGCACACTTGGATGCTATGAGAGATACACTTGACTGCTATATAGTGCAAATAGAACTTAGATTTTCTTGTTCAGAGGTATAAACCCATAGTTTCAGCTTATTTAGAAGTTAAAAATGCTTGCATTTCTCGGTGAGCAAGCACACGCAGGTTCTTTAGCAGGTACATTTTTAATATTTCGCTTGGAATTAGCGTCACGTGCTTTAAGACGAAACAGATTGACAACAGGGTCCATAAGAGGAGAGCCACATATATCACGGTAAGGCTAAGGTTTCATTATTAGGTCAAAACAACATTTGGCATGGATCTACTGCCTGGATTAGAACTACCAGGCGTAGACAAGTTACTTACCTTTGTTAATGCCTTTTCTGGTAGAGGCTATAATCACAAAGGATTACCTGAGCATATTTCCCTGGCATCCGACTGGATCCGGAAAATCTTGAGCAGTACCTCTGCATGCCAGTAAGTGGCGCTCTGTCGAACTCCATGCTGGATGTGACATGCTCGGTGCTTATATAGGCATTGCAGAAGCAAGCGGACTTGAGTTTTTTTCTTGACACAATCCACAGATACGCAGCCAAATCAGAACAGTTGTGTAGACTAACGTGCTGAAGATAAAGAGGACCTTACAAGGGAAGGAGTCCAGTTCGCAAAGGAAGGCCGGATTGGTAAGGAATCAGTGGTTAGATCGACTACTACCATAAAAGGTAGTATCAAAGGTAAGTAACTTGTTCTTTAAGAGACTTCTTATCACAGATTCCTTAACTTAGAATAAATACCACAAGAATAACATCCCCAGAGAAAAGGCAGCAAAGTGGCTTAAACTAAAAAGTTGTGCAGGACCGAACGGGCAAAATGTCTCTCGATGGACCCGACTGTACTGTACAAACAATCGTGGTTTGTGAACGTGAGGAGCAACGCCCACATAGTTGCCTGGAAAATGTCATGGATAGGTACCCTACATGCTAAAGCAGTAGTTGCAGCCATGGCTCTGGCGGAGCAAGCCCTCAAGTTTTCCAGAGGCTGCTTTTTCACTAACGAGTAGCAGATTTTATGTAGAGTACAAATTGTCCGGTTTTAGGTTTAAACCTATAATAACTGATAAAACTCACTGTAAGAGAAATAGCCCTCACCAGTGAAAACAAATACTGAAAAAACACCTGCAAAGCCACAAAGTAAATGCAATTCAAAGAAAGGAAAAACAGAGTGAAAGACTTTTTTCTTCTTTTAGGGGTTAATAAATGTAACTTTGTTATACAAGCTAGCAGTAAGAAAGTCTGGGCAACAGTATTCTGCTTGAATGTTGTTTAGGGATGCCACTAAAATATTGTTTCTTCTTCCTTTTGTTTTTTTCAGTTTTGTGGTCTTTGGTCTAAAGATGCAGGGTTTAGAAGCATGTTTTAGGTCTTGTTTAATTATTTTATAAACTGTAGAGAATCAGGAAACCTCAAAATCATATTTGATATTTTGGCTGTGCTTGATTCTTTCACTGATGGGTAAAATGGCTGGGTTTCATAAGAATGTTTCCTAATATGGGTCATCACATTTACCCACCGAGAATGGGTAAACACTCTTAATACATCAGCCCCCAGTTTTTAGTGAGTCAGCATTGATAGTAGGTAAATTGCCAACACCTCAAGCTTTAAACATTCAATGCAATGTATAGTGACAGTATATGTGAAGAGCGCTATCACCAAGCATCTGGGAGAGTGGTTAAATCATGACACCAGACTTTTGGAAAACATGGAACCCAGTGTCACTTGGAATGCTCTGCAAAAATAGTTCTTTCCAAGTTCCACAAAGATTGGAGTGATATTGTTTGCGTTTGCAGTGATTCAGCTACGTATATAAAACAAGTTGTGCGATGACCTGTCAAAATTGATACCTGAGCTTAAGTGCTCCCTGTAAGAGATCCTTGCCACTTGTTAGATGATATGCTGAAAGCATCTTTACAATCTTCAGATTTCATGAGGAATGTTATTGGCTTTAGTCCATTCTGGTGCACTGTTTTCTTATGCACAGGAACTAAAACGCAAATATTAATAATTCCGTGATTTGTGTGGCATCAAAGAATTAGTCATTTTAACTGTGTCCCTTAGCTGATGGTTCTCAGTCCAAGGGGCTATAAATGCTAGCTTATCCATGTGGTAACAGTTTACAGATGTTTGCTGAGTGATGATGCCAAAGGCAAGAAATGTGAGGATCTTTGGTCACATATTGATAGTGATGTGAAAAAGGTACTCTACTGCATTCTTAAGATTTTAATAGGAAAAACTGCTGTAGTGAACATAATAAAAAAAAACTAGAGTCTGAAAGCACCCTTGTCTGCCAAGTGTTCAGCATAATTGGTGCAGATGTGAAACATCTCCTTGAGAGTAGGCTGGGTGACACCTTTAGTGACTGTCACTGGAACATGATCCATATTAGTGTGCTTGCCACTTGGTAAGCAAAGCAATGCTGAAGAGCAATTCAGGAATGTTTATTTTACAATGTATGAAAAATGGCTTGCAATGATGCATAGATATGTCCCTTCACCTCTAATGGCATTTGAACCTCATTGTGGTATTCTGTTCTAGATCCCTTCCGTAAAAGGGAATTTCCTCCGTAGTTTCAAAAGTGCTGCTTCATTTTTGACTGCTTCAATAACTCTTGAGGGCATAAGCGCCCAGATCAGCGCAAACATTGCAGACCCTGCCCTGAGAATCACACTAGGGATTTATCCGGCTCAAAGCCCCCTCGAGGTGCGAGGCGGGTGAGCAGGACGATGGAGGATTGCGGCGATCCGGGGTCTGGAGCAACTCACGGGGCGAGGCGCCGTTCAGGCCTGCGGGGCGTACTTCTTCTTAGTACGCCGGGCCGTACCTGTGGATCTGTGTGGGACATCGCGTTCTCGGGCAGACAGGTGCAGCACCGGGCCTCCGGTATTAATGTACGGAAGGCCTTCTAAAGGTGCGGCCTTCGTATGCAGGAGGGCAAAGCGAGACAATCGGGTACGTTTCGACGTACGGACCGCCGAGGCTATCAGACGCGCTCTGTGCAGATTACGGCGGGAGAAAAGGAGAGGCGCACAATGCGCTCCGTAGCATGCGAGGTGTCAGGAGAGCGGGCGGCCCGGCACTGAAGCGGAGAGCGACTCAAGCTTGACCTGGGCTCTCTGTGGCGGGGCGACAAGGCTCCGAGCTGTCACGACTTTAGGAGGGCAAAGGTACCAGAGTCACAACTCCGGTGAGGGAATAAGAACTGAAGGGCCCAACAGCAGACGGGCACAGGCAGAATTGAACCGAATGGTCCTGGGGTTCAGGTCAGGGGCAAGGTCGAGATCAAGCCCTTGGAGATCGTTTCAGGCACAATTCGTCAAAGTTCTCTCTGGTCTTTTCCTCTCCGCTCTCAGCAAGGCACCACTGCAGGTTTCCTCTCCTCAGCTGCTCTTGGTCCTTCTAGTCAGGCAGAGGTTCGTTGAGGTCAAAACTGGATGTGATTTGGTAGGAGCAGAGCTCCTCTTTTTATACACCGTTTCTTTTGTCTTTCCCGGCCAGGGGGGCCTTTGCATAGTCCATCGCAGCTCTTGAGTACTTTGTTTTGCGAAGTCATGATTTTCCTTTCAGCGAGCAGGGCAGGCCCAGCAGACGCTCCGCAGGAGGTGGAGCCAGCATTGTGAAGACAAGTACAGTCCAGGAGTACTCTGTTGACGGTCTTCCCTTCTCTCCTTACAAGGTGTAGGGAGGAGTCGTAAGCCAGAGGGAGGAGCCGGCATTGACGTGGCAGAGCACAGGCCTATTCAGAGTCAAGGGGCACTCCCCCCACCCATCCTGGGGTAATCTTTCTATTCACCAACTGTCTCCCCCCAGCCCTGTCACTCACACAACCCAGACAGAAAATACACATAAGAGCAGAGGCGGGCCGAGATGGTTAGGCAAGCAAATGCTAACTTTCTAAAAGTAGCATTTGCAAACACAGGATATTAAAATAAAATTTACTAAAAGAATTATTTTATTATTCTGAGTTCAGGCATACTAAACTTGACAACCTACCATGTTCCCTGAGTCTATTGGGATTATAGAGTGTAATAATCCAGCAGCCCATTCTGGCCTACGAGAACAGGTAGCCTTGAAATAGTGAACGAGAATAGCTGTAATTCACTATTAGGACATGCCACGCACATCAGGACTTGTCCTACCTTATGCTTACAATGCACCCTGCCCGTGGGCCTACCAAAGGGGTGACTGATATGAAGTAAAGGGAAGGGTTAGAGGATGGTAAGTGTGTGCACTTACCCAGCCAGCATGACAGTACGAGATTGCACGCAGGTTCTGCAATGGCAGACCTTAGACACATTTTACAAGGTGGCTTCTGTGGGTGGCGCAACCCGCACTGCAGGCCCACGAGCTGTATCGGTATTTACAAGCCCTGGCACTCCTGGTGCACTTTACTGGGGACTGACAGTAATCCAATAAGCCAATCATGGAAAACAATTACACGTATTCACTTTAAATTGGGAGCACTTGCACTACGGCACGGATTGGCCGTGGCGCAGTGCCCTGAGCAGCGAATTCCAGCAAAACATCTGAGGCACATCAGCAAAAAGCGGAAGGGAGACTCACGCCAAGGTGCCACGTCTAACACCCTGCATTCAACTTCTCATATCCTAATCGGTCAGTCCATGCTAATGAGCAAATCTCCCAATTTTCTGTACAAGTATGCAAGTTGAAACTCCCTGTCTTATTTCCATGTGCAAGCATCGTAAAGAATTCTCACTTAAACATATGCCACACAGGTAATATTGATGTTGGATTTTTCAAAGTTCTCATGAGGGGCACACGAGGAAGATAGTGCACATGATGTGGCAGGGAAGGTTGAGCTGCTGTCATGATAAAAGGAGGTTTGTAGGGGGGAGAGGAGGAGAAAGACGGAGAGAACAGGAGAAATGGGATCACATGCAGCAGGGAAGAGGTTGGAGGGACCAAAAAACCAGACAAAAAAACAGAAGGCATTACAGAAGAAACAAAGAGAGGAGTGCCACCATTAAAGATCAAGAAAGTTCCTAATGGGGTGGTTGACTGACAAAAGGAAGGGATTTATCCTTTTGTTAAAAAACCCTCACTCACCAGCCTAGTGGTGACGCACAAGTTACTACTTGTGTAACGATATATCTGTAAGAGACATTAGTTAGTGATAGATTCCTTACCTTAGAATATCCCCAGGCGTCAGACTGGATCCGGAAATTTTTGCGTAGCAATACCCCTGCGCGCTGGTAGGCGTCGTCTGCGGCTCCGCGTCCGTCGTCGGCGTCGTGAGCGCCGGGATGACGTCGTCGGAGTATATAGACGGCGCCCATGCGCGCTGACGTCAGTTCTGATAACACAGCTTTTCCGCGCCAGATACGCAGAGCCATGATAGAACTAACACTGGTGCCATGAAACTAGGGCCCTGAAAAGGGATGACCTTAACCCTAAATATCGGTTCGCAGAACGGGGAGGATGGGAGGGCGGTAAGGAATCTATCACTAACTAATGTCTCTTACAGATATATCGTTACACAAGTAGTAACTTGTGCATCTGAAAGAGACACGTTAGTGATAGATTCCTTACCTTAGAATAGATACCCCAGCAATACCAACCCCGGTGGCGGGTCTGCGAACCAATATCACACCAGAAAGTCCTGGAGGACGGAACGGCCAAAGAAGCCATCCCTCCGGACTTGACTGTCCAGGCAGTAGTGTCTTGCGAACGTGTGCAGCGAGGCCCACGTGGCTGCCTGACAGATGTCCTGCAGGGGGACACCGCGGCCCAGGGCAGTTGTCGTTGCCGTGGCCCGAGTGGAGTGAGCCCGCAATCCAGCCGGGGGCTCCTTCCTCGCCATGGAGTAGCATGCTTGGATGCACAAGATGATCCACCTTGAGATGGTCCTCTTGTGTACAGCCTTTCCCTTCTTCGCGCCCACGTAACCAACGAAGAGTTGGTCATCCACCCGGAATTGGCGAGTGCGGTCTAGGTAGTAGGAGAGCGCACGTTTTGGATCCAGACGGTGGAGCCTCTCCTCCTCTTTCGAGGGATGCGGAGGCGGAAAGAAGGTGGGCAAGGTGATGGACTGCCCGATGTGGAAGGCCGTGACAACCTTGGGCAGAAAGGAAGGACGTGTACGTAACACCACCTTATCAGGATGAACAGACAGGAAAGGTGGAGAAGAAGAAAGAGCCTGGAGCTCACTCACCCTCCTGGCAGAGGTGATGGCAACCAGGAAGGCCGTCTTTAGAGTAAGGAGACGAAGAGGGCAGTTATGAAGTGGCTCAAAGGGAGCACACATCAGATAGGTGAGAACCAGATTCAAGTCCCACTGGGGCATCACGAAGGGAACAGGAGGGAACATGTGTGTGATGCCCTTCAGAAATCTACTCACAATAGGGGACTTGAATAAAGAGGGTTGATCTGGTAGCCGTAAGAAGGCGGAAAGAGCAGAAAGGTACCCCTTAAGAGTGCCCAGAGCAGAGCCCTGCTGGGCAAGGGAAAGAAGGAATAGAAGAACCTCAGAGAGAGGGGCATTGAGGGGATCCACAGCCTTTGCTGTGCACCATGCCACAAATCTGTTCCACCGGCAGGCGTATACCGACTTTGTGGAGGGACGCCTGGCTGCCAGAATGATATCACAGACTTCGGGAGGCAAGTCAAATGGCCTCAACTGCCGCCGCTCAATCTCCAAGCTTGTAGGTGGAGACTGGACAGGTTCGGGTGCAGGACCGTCCCCTGCTGCTGCGACAGAAGGTCCTCCCGAAGAGGCAGACGAATCGGGGGATCGACTGACATGCTGAGTAGCTCGGGATACCAGTATCTTCGTGCCCAGTCCGGAGCCACAAGGACGACCTGGGCCCGGTCGCGCCTGATCTTCTTCAGCACTCTGGGCAGAAGTGGTATAGGCGGAAAGGCGTACAACAGACCGCAGCTCCACTCGCGACGAAAAGCGTCTCCGAGCGAGTGCCGCCTTGGAAACTCCAACGCGCAGAACTGCTGACATTGCGCGTTCTCTTCTGTGGCGAATAGATCTAACCAAGGCTCTCCCCACTGTCGAAAGAGACCTTGCGCCACGTCCGAGTTCAGACGCCATTCGTGATCCATCATGCACCGGCGGCTGAGTTAGTCCGCCCTGGCATTCAGAGAGCCTGCCAGGTGTTGAACCACCAGGGTCACGCCCTGATGTGCCAGCCACTGCCAGAGGCGCAGAGCCTCCAGGCAAAGGGTCCACGACCCCACACCGCCCTGTTTGTTGCAGTACCACATGGCGGTGGTGTTGTCGGTGAACACTTGCACTACGCTCCCCTTGACAGAGGGGAGGAATGCCTTCAGTGCAAGACGAATCGCCCGCAGCTCCAGAAGGTTGATGTGGAGCCGGGACTCCGCCGGAGACCAGAGGCCTCTGATCTCCGCCTCTCCCATGTGGCCTCCCCAGCCCTGGAGGGACGCGTCCGTCACAACTACGTGCTCCGGCTGGGGTAGGGAGAGGGGTCTGCCACTGACCCAGTCGCGGTCCGTGAGCCACCACTGCAGTTGCTTCGCAGTGCCCTCTGAGATCAGGACATGATCGGACAGGTTGCCCTGATGCTGGGCCCACTGAAACTTCAGGTCCCACTGCAGAGCCCGCATCCGCCACCTGGCGTGACGCACCAGAAGGATGCAGGAGGCCATCAGCCCCAGAAGCCGCAGCGTCAACCTGACCGAGACCCGGGATAACGGCCTGAAGACAGGAATCAGAGCCTGAATATCCCGAACCCGCTGTTCGAATGGGTAAACCCGAAACTGCGCCGAGTCGAGAACCGCTCCGATGAAGAGGAGCTTTTGAGAGGGACACAGGTGTGACTTCGGCACATTGATGGAGAACCCCAGCAAGTGCAGGAGGTCGGCCGTAGTCTGGAGGTGGCTGACGACTGACTGGGGCGAGCCCGCCTTCAACAACCAGTCGTCGAGGTAGGGGAAGACTGATATCCCCTGCCTGCGCAGATGGGCTGCGACCACCGCCATCACCTTCGTGAACACCCGTGGGGCGCTGGCAAGGCCGAAGGGGAGCACGGTAAACTGAAAGTGCTCTTGGCCTACCATGAACCGTAGGTAACGCCGGTGGGCCGGCAGGACGGGGATGTGGAAATAGGCGTCCTGCAAGTCCAACGCTACCATCCAGTCTCCCGGGTCCAGGGCAGCCAGGACCTGAGCCAAAGTGAGCATCTTGAACTTCTCCGTCCGGAGGAAGCCGTTGACGTTCCGCAGATCCAAGATAGGGCGGAGGCCCCCTTTGTCCTTCTTGGGTACCAGAAAGTAGTGGGAGTAACAACCACGTCCTACTTCTGGCCCAGGAACGCGCTCGATGGCCCTCTTGGCCAAGAGGGCCGAAACCTCCTCTTGCAGAAGTTGCAAGTGATCCCCCGACACACGGTGGTATTGAGGTGGCATGGATGGAGGGGAAGACTCGAAGGGGAGGGAGAAACCCCTTCGGACAATTTGCAGCACCCACCTGTCCGAAGTGACTGAATGCCAGTGGGAGAGGTGATGGCGAACCCTGCCTCCCACAGGCGTCACATGGGCCTGAAAACTCGGACTAGGAAGGTTTTGAGGCGGGGGCTGCTGAGGGAGGTGTGGACTGGCCTCGCCGCTGGCCCCGACCACCGCCACGGCGGTTCCCACGGCCGCCACCGCGTTGCTGAACAGTCTGCGGCGCGTGGCTGACGGTCCGTGGTGGGGCGCCCCTTCCGTGGCCACGAAAGGAGCGAAAGGCACCCGATTGCTGGCGTGGGGCCGTAAAGCCCAAGGACTTGGCCGTGGCCCTGGAGTCCTTGAAACGTTCCAGCGCATGGTCTGCCTTGTCGCCGAAGAGGCGACGGCCATCAAACGGCATGTCCAGAAGGGTGGCCTGGACATCGGCCGAGAAGTTGGCGGACCTCAACCAGGCGTGGCGTCGAACCGCCACCGTCGTTGCCATCGCCCTGCCCAGTGAGTCCGTGGTATCCAGCCCACACCGGATAGAGAAGCGTGCCGCATCTCGGCCGTCCGCAAGGGTTTGGCTGAGTTTAGCCCTGACCTCCTCAGGGCATTGTGGCAGCACCTCCGCAACCGTGTCCCACTGAGTGTGGGTGTAGCGGCCCAAGAGACAGTTGGTGTTCACAGACCGTAGCCCTAGGCTCACAGACGAGAAGACCTTCTTCCCGAACTGCTCATATCTCTTGGATTCCCTGTCGGGCGGGGCCGACGGGAATGCGGTCTGGGAGTTGGAGGCCTGGATGACCAGACTCTCGGGGCTGGGGTGGGTGGACAAAAAGCAAGGGTCGCCCGGTGCCGGGCGGTAGCGTCTGGCCACGTTCCTGTCCACAGGGGGGCCTGTGGCGGGCTTGGACCAAGTGCCCAGAAGAACGTCACACAAGGCCTCGTTGAACGGCAGGAGGGGATCCGCGGAGCCGGACTGCTGTTTGAGGACCTCAGTGAGGAGATTAGTCCTCACGGCCGCGACGGGGAGCTGAAGGTTTAAGGCCTTAGCTGCCTTCGTCAACACTACACTGTAAGCAGAACCCGCCTCCGAAGCCACAGTCGGGGGCGACGTAAATCCAGTGTCTGGCGAGGTGTCAATACCACTGGCCTCCCCAAGCTCATATGTCCAGTCCTGATTCGACTGGCAATCACGTGCCAGAGGGTCCTCGGACTCCTCCCATTGCTCCTCGTCACCTGGCTCCTGGAGACCAGGATGAACAGCCAGGGCCTCCTCGTGGAGATAGAACTCTCCGAAGGCCGACGGAATCGGCGCCCAGCGGCGCCCCTCCGACTCCGGAGGAGGACCGTAGGAAACATTGGGGGCGGCAACCACATCGGCTGCCGGGGACGACACCTGAAGGGACGGCGCCGGCGAGGTCGTAGGGTCGACCGGCGAGGTCCCGGATCCGGAGCCGGATCCAGCGAGGTCGTTCGGCGCCGGGACCGAAGTCGCCAGCGGCGCCGGGCCCGAAGTACCCGACGTCGTCGGGGCCGAAGCGCCCGACCCGGAAGGACCTCCAGACGGAGCCGATCGGCCCGAAGGCGCCACGGGAACCGACTGAGGAGGGAGGGCCCTCATGGCCATGAGGTACCTCTCGACCTCCTCCTGCGACGCGCCGTGCCCAGGGACCCGAAGGTGTGGGGCAGGCGGCGACGCTTGCGACTCCCGCGGAGCCGCGTGGGCGGTGTCGCCCGAGTCCCCGGTCGCATCGTGCGAGCGACGGGGCGGGTCGGAGGATCGATGGTGTCGCTCCGACCTCTCATGCCTCTTACCTGAGGACTTGGAACCAGACGATCGGTGTCCACTCCCGGAACGTCGATGACTCCGACCTCGCGACCTGTCCCTCGACCTCCCGTGGGACCGGGACCGGGACCGGGACCTGGAGCGGCGCGGGGCCGACTGCCTCAGCTCGAGACGCTTGCGGGACCGCTCCCGCCTAGCCTTCGACGTCAGGGCCCGGCAGTCGGAGCAGGTTCGATCGTCGTGGTCGAGACCTAAGCACTTCAGGCACCGGCGATGGGGGTCCGTGACCGACATGAGTCGGCCGCACTTCGAGCAAGGCTTGAACCCGGGCATCCCTGGCACCGATAGTCGAGAATCGACTAAATAGAGGATCAAAAAGATCAAAAAAGTTTTCAGTCAAAAAGTGACTGGGGGTAGAGCTTCTTCCGGATCTGCGCTAGCTGGCGCGGAAAAAAGAAGAACTGACGTCAGCGCGCATGGGCGCCGTCTATATACTCCGACGACGTCATCCCGGCGCTCACGACACCGACGACGGACGCGGAGCCGCAGATGACGCCCACCAGCGCGCAGGGGTATTGCTACGCAAACATTTCCGGATCCAGTCTGACGCCTGGGGATATTCTAAGGTAAGGAATCTATCACTAACGTGTCTCTTTCAGATATGCTTCATCAACGGGGTCCACCCTGGCGGCCTAGCGTAACCAGGGTGTACTACAACACCTGAATTACAGTGGAGCAGGTTTTGAGTGTAAGTGCAGAAAAAAGTGTGTTAAAAATTGTCCTGGTTTAACTTAGTGGGGAGATAAATTTTATTTACAAGCAACTGGACAATATTAAAAAGGTGAGGCGAGATACTGTGAGGGTAATTAAGGCCAAAAGTATCTCTATATGTGTACTGGTCTACATGTTTCAACCAAAGATGGAATGTACCAGGTTTTCATCAGGACCTAAAACAGGGAACTGGACGGTATGTGCCCCCTAAAAGGCACACCCAATCCTAATTCCTTGTGACCAAGTTAGCAAAACTCGCTAATGGTGAAAAAACTCTAACCTCAATGGGTGAGTAAGGGAAGTAAAAATCAAAAAGACTCCTATTTTAGTGTCTTTTGCATCGGAGGGCAGGGAGTGGTATTGTAGCGGGGCAGCGGAGGAGAGATGTAGGTAACCAGCCTTTTCCACCGCGAGTTAACTAATACGTAGTCACAGCTGCAATCCTGACCTAGGGACCCCCGACCCGCCTCAAGCCTCCAGCCGACGCCTGCAACCTCAAACCAGAAGGTCCCCCAACTGCAACCGGGAGCTGGTAAGAAGATCCGATCCTAAAAGGCACCCTTGTACCAGACACCCCACAGCCTTGGGTGGCCCAACCGACAGTGCCTAACCAACCCCCAAGATCCCAACGTACCTCCCCAAGTAGTGGTCGCACCCAGAAGAACTTCATCCCTGAGCCTGCAGTGCTTTTGCAAACTGGAGACTCCCCATTGAAAGCTACAGGGCTTCCGATGCCAAAACAGCACTCTGCACCCGTCCAACCCAAGTGCCGCTGAGGGTGCATCTTTTGTGCTGGTCTAAACCCCCATTTGCCCTGAGCTAACGTCCAGGAACTTTGCTCCCAAAACCCAGTAGCCTGCTCGTCAGCAGCCACCAAACGGAGGCTCCCATCACCCGTTGGGAAACATTGAGCACTGTGCACCAGGCCTCCCTGGTGCCGCTGAGGGTGTAACAAGAGTGCATCCTTGACCCTGGGAGACCCGCGAGTCTAACCCAAGAACACCAACTACCACAACAAAGTACTTACCTTTAAACCAATTACACTATTTTCCTCCATAGGATAACATTGACTGTTTTACTATGAAAAGTTTTTAAGTGTGGAGTTGGGAAACCTAAAGCAATTCTTTAAAATTGTACTAACAAAAACGCAGTGTAGAATCCAGGTATACTACACTGGATAAGAAAAGTAATCTGAAAGTAACGTACTGGTCATTTTACTAAAAATGACATTTAAAGTTTATGTATTGTATTTACAAAGCATTGCATTTCTCAGTAACGATATTGTAAGTCAAAACAAAGTGCATATACAATTCTAATCTAAACTGTACTACAACTGTACATTTACTGCAAAGTATTTATCACTTACCTGTGCCAGGCTTGCTAGGTTCTAAGAAATAAAATGAAGAATATTTTTATACAAAAATAATTGGTCCGATCGTCAGTCTTTGAGTGTGTGAATTCATTTGCTGACCGTGTGTACAACAAATGCTTAACACTGTCCTCTGAAAAAGCCTTACTGCTCGACCACACTACCACAAATAGAGAGTGTGGTGCTATCTACCTTACCTCTGCCTACCTTTTGGGTTCCACTGGACTCTGTGCACACTATACTTCACTTTGGTATAGTATATACACAGAGCCAGCTTCCTGCAGACACCAGTTCATTTACTGTTGGAGCAGTGGACAGTTTCTGCCAGGCATTAAAACCGGTTCCATCAGAGCCCCATTAAAAAGTAGCAAGGGTTCTGTTAAGGTGTTCGAAAGAAGTTAAGACTTCCTTTAGGACATTTGTTTTTACATGCACTTAGAGCAACTGTAGGTCCAAAACCTCAACATCTTTCTTGATCACAAAATTTAAGGACAAAACCTCGGGGGAACAGCAGGGAATTTCATGAGCAGTTCTAGTTAAGTGTACAGACTACTGGCAGAGGACAGTTATAGATATTCTCATAAGGGCCTTTGTTCACCATCATCATCCTGAAGGTACAGGTCCATTGGGCCAAACTCTGCACCAAAGAGCTATGGATCCTCCTCCTAACATTCTCCTTCAGCAAACACTGTGATAAAACCCTCGGAGGATAGTTAAGGATATCTGATGAGGCAAATAATGCCCCTTCCACATCACTTTCTCAAGATCACTTTGATGAACCTGCACATTTCTTCCTTAAGAAAATTGAAGATATTCAATCTACATTCTCAAGTCCATCTATAGTTTGCTTGTGTGAGCCCCCAATTGGGTCTCTCAGCATCTTTAACAACTTCAGTCATTTAGAAGTGCCTTTATTTATCTCACTTCTTCAAGCCACCAGATCTGGCTCTCCACTGGACTCCTGCCCGTTTTCTGTACTGGGCAAGATGTCTAGGCAAATTATGGAATGACTTACTCAGCTTCTCAATGTCTTTGTCTGTAGGAAGTGTTTCCCTTGGCATGGACAAGGGTGTTTGTCACGTCTCTTCTTGAGAAACCTAGTCTTGATCCTCTTATATGGTCAAACTCTTGGCCCATTTAACTTCTACCTGTCCTAGCCAAGGTGTTGTTATAACACATGAATCTGCAACTCACTTAGTAGATCAAGACTAATGGGTTATTGCTTCCCTCCCAATCAGGCTTCAGGGCTTTTTACACCACTGAATCTGCCCTCCTTGTGGTCGTGGAATATCTTAACGGTCTATCAGACGCAGGAGAGCAAGAGAGGAAAGCTGGGCTTAGTCTGCTGGCCTTTCCCTGGGGGAGGACTTCAATTGCCACAACTCCCAGCTACCCGCCCATCTGAATAGGGCATTCCGTTCCCAAGGTTGTGGGAGCAAGTGTGGATGGTTTGTTGCGCTGCACTACTGCTGGGAGGAAAGCAGCGCAGAGTCTGCCACACTGCTAGGGGAGGAATTCAAGCCCCACAACTCCCTCCGGTTACCAGCCCATTTGAAATGGGTGTGGCGTTCCCGCAGCGCAGGACAGCGGCAGGCCGCACTAGGGGCAAGGGTGGGCCCGTCTGCAGTAAGACAAGGCTCTACTGGGCAAAACACCTTTGCCACACGGGGACGAGTAACCTGGCATTCGTTGTACAAAGGGGAGACCCCATGCCATTTAATACTATTGGGAAGCGCAAAGTTGCTGGGGATGCAATAGCTTCATGTCACAACTACAGCTTCTATTGACAGCATACTTGATAGAGTTGTTGGGATCGGGGCCAACGAAACTTAACTTACTTAGCGAAGGTTATCTATGGACTATGTGGTAGCATTGGACTAGCAATGTGGCGTTCATAAAGTCCCTAATTATAGCGCCCTATCTGTGAGTGGGGAAGTCAGTCGTCACTGTCTGCCTGCCAAAAACGTAGCAGTGATATAACGGTCTGCACAGACACCACTGAGACGGCCCCTAAATTAGATATTCTGGAAACTGCGCAGACTATTTGCCAAACGGAAAAGACTGCTGGGGAACAAAATTGACCCATAAAGTGGAAACCACCATGTATTCACAGAAGTGGCAAACCACTACTATCATGGGTCAAGCCAGTGGATAATATTCAAACAGAATCCATGAACCCAATAAGCCAGACATGTGGCCCTACATTTTGACCCTCCTCCAATTGAAATGCTATTTAGCTCTATTCTTGACACTAAACTTAAGCATCTGATTGCCTGTTTGGATTGCCAAGAGAGTTATTTGGCGCATGCTGCTAATCATTCTACTACTGCACATGAGAAGAACATGTGCAATGAGCCACAAGCTTCCAGTCGCTGAATTTTAAACGTTTTTGCCGTTACAAACCAGGAAGGGGGGTGGGGGGGGGGGTGTGAAGGTCTACCACTAGCCTACAATTAAACAGTACGCCCGGTGCCTCAAAGTAATATGTAATTCCAACGCTTCTGTAAAATTCTTCAGTCCTGCCTTACTGTGTCAACTACTGCTCCTTTCCCTTCATGGTGCGGTCACTCCTGCTGTGATTCACTGCCAAGACACTTTGAGCCTTCCAATTGCAGCCTGCCCGAATGATCAAATCCTGGCCAGTGTTCCTTCTTTAAGGAATGGTCAGCATGAGTCTGGGGATGAGCTTTGTAATAAGGTTGGACATCGGTTGCACAAGTATAGACTGTTAAATACATGGGGGGGGGGGGGGGGGGCGACTAGATCTTAATGATGAGGGTGGTATGGCATGACCATTCTACAAAAAACATTACGGGGGACTATATAGTGAATAATTTCTGCAGACAGGCTTGTGTGCAGACTATTTTGAACAGGAAGGAATTAAATGGTATAATAAAGCAAGGTTAGCGCATTACCACCTAGACATTTTTATAGACCCATAGCTTTCTCATACGGTATTTCTGGCCAGTATGTAAGTATTCCCTGTAATATCTCTTGTGCAAATATGTTCTCTGGTCTCAATGATTTGGAAAATGTTTATCGATATAATGGGAACAGTCTAACGCACTTGCCAGCAAATATTCATATGGATGTGAATAGTTTACTGATCACCAAACCACCCTGTAACGTCAAGCGTTCGAGTAGGGCTCTCGACTTAGACCAACATTATACCCAGCTTGAAAATGTTTTGATACATTTACTCAGTGCTATCTAAAGAAATAAAGCTGGGGCTGACAGTAAGAATGAGGATAGGAACAATGAAACACTTAAATTGCTAAGTTGGAACGTAGCGGGCCTTAGATCCAAGATCCTTTAAATTTATTTCCAACCTAGAGGACAATCTGGATACCACGGATAAAACATACCTTTGCCTAGCCGAGTATTTTTTTTTTATTTCAGGTCATTTTTATTAAAGTAGCAAACCAAAGTAAAGACAGTACAGTAATTCTTCCATTACAAAAATGATTCGATGCGGTTACTGAAGGACAATTACAGAAATGCAAATAATATAAAGAAAAGAAAATCAACACTTGCTTGCTTCGTAGATATACAGAAATATACATAACACTCAATGCGTGGGGATAGCGGCTAGGACTCTAGTATAGGACCACAGACGTACTCTCAAATATCACAGGTCACTGTAACAAGATCAACATACAATGCATCAAGGTGGCTCATAATGAAATGAAGATGCGTCTAATTATTTCCACAGCTTCCTATTGGATGGACACCACGTAGATGCCTGGAGTGCCTGATTATTAGCACCTCTTAGAAATGATAACCATTCCTGCCAGATTTTGAAGTTTACCTCATTTGTACATTTCCACTTGCACAGAACCACCTTACACGCCAATGTTAGCATTAAATCCAAAAGCTGGCGATCCTGATCATTTGATAGTCGTGGTTCAAGCGCCCCTAGAATGACATACACAAATTCCTGTACAGGTCTTATCTTGAATACGCGATGAATGCAGTCAAATATTTTCCCCCAGTACTCTCTTAGTGTAGGGCAGTTGAATAGCATGTGAGCAAGATCACCAGAACCTGACTGGCAGTTCCAGCACGTCGGTGAGTCTCTTAAAGTACATTTAAAAAGCTTATCTGGGGTCCAAAATGACCTATTTATGAGCATGTATTTAGTCTGGAATAGGATGGGCGATACTTTGTGGGCAAGGGCAGTCTTATGAATCATATCCCAGTCAAAATCTATTCCTGTTGAATTTGGTTCAGCTTCCCATCTCACTTCCACATTTCTGTGAGCTTTTTTAGATAAGGGCAATAATAGTTTATATACCTTAGAAACGAAGTGACCCGCATACATAAGACGTGGGAGATGAGTCATTAACCATGGTATATAGGGAGAAAAATTACGGGCAGATAGTGTCACTTTGATTTTCAGGAAGTCGTAAAAATCCATCGGAGTAAGATCATACTTCTGCTGCAAGGTTGAGAACGGGAGCGGGTCTTTATCGTCGTACAGATCTCTCACTAAGTTAATGCCCTTCTTGGACCATGATTCCCATAAGAGTTGATTGCCATTGTGTTTGAGGTAGGGATTTCTCCATAGGGACATGAAAGATGATTTATTGAATGTCAGTTTTGTTTTATGTGTTTGGTCGAGTCGAAGCAGGGCCCGCCTAGTATTTAACATTATATATTTGGAGTGTGGTAAGTGCGACAGGTCCATAGTGAGTAAGGATTCAAGAGGAGCATGGCCCACTAGCGATTTTTCAATATTAATCCATATAGGTGTATAGATTGGGGATTTAGTTAACCATTGAGCACCTTGTTTACAAAGAAAGGCTGTCTGATAGTTCCTGAACGAAGGCAGACCCAGGCCGCCTTTATCTTTCGCTAATTGGAGCTTCTTCAGAGATATCCTGGCTTTCTTACCCCGCCACAGGAAGCTACCAAACAGCTGGTCAACCTTAGCAACAAAGTTATTCGAAAATGTCATAGGGAGCATGCTGGCCAAATAGTTAACCAACGGAGTCGACATCATTTTGAGCGTCTCCGCTCTACCCCACCAGGAGAGGAATTTTGGAGACCATCCTTCCAGCAGCGCGGATATCTTTTTTAGAGTCAAATCTTCATTAATTTTCAGAGTGGAGACCAGGTCTTTAGCAAAGTCTAATCCCAGGTATTTAAAGCACTTGGGCTGCCATGTAAGGCCGGAGTTCCCTATGATCCCTTTATTACCTAAATTGTTCAGGAGTTTGACCTCCGTTTTGTCCTTATTGAGTTTATAGCCAGAAACCCTGAAGAAAACCTCAATATCCGACATGAGTGCAGGTATGGCCTCCTCAGCTCTCTCAGAGAGAACAAGCACATCGTCCGCATAAGCTGTCAGTTTAACCGTGCATTCCCCAAATGGTATGCCTGCGATGTTAGGATCATTTCTGATATGATATAAGAATGGCTCAATTGCCAGTAAGAACAGAGAAGGAGATAGGGGGCATCCCTGCCTTGTGCCTTGCTTTAAACAGAAGGCAGAGGCGAAGGATCCACCAGCCCTAACTCGTGCAGATGGGCAGCAGTATAGGGACATTACCAGTTTTGTCAATGTTTCCCCTAGGTTAAATTTGGAAAGGACTGCTTCAAGGAAGGACCAGTCAACCTTGTCAAAGGCTTTTTCAGCATCCAGTGTTATTGCCACTGTGGGCGTGTCTAGGAATTTTGCCTTTTCTAGGACATGTGCCAGGATCCTTGTGTTGTCACTGGACAACCTATTTTTAAGAAAGCCTGCTTGGGATGGATGGACTAATTGGGGGAGGACCTTCTGAAGGCGGGCGGAAAGTATCATGGCTAGGATCTTACAGTCTATATTAATTAGTGAAATAGGTCTATAATTTTTCGGGAACTACGGATCTTTCCCTTCTTTAGGAAGTACTGCGATTATAGCCTCTGCTAGAGTGCCTCTGACTTCACCTGAGTTATTTATCTCTTGAAATAGGTGTAATAGGGGTTCAACCAGTAGGGAAGGGAAGGTTTTGTAGAATTTAGCCGTGAAGCCATCAGGGCCTGGAGCCTTCCCCGTATTCAGATTTTTAATTGCATTTTCTATTTCAAGAGCACAAATCGGGCCATTGAGTCTAACCTGGTCCTCACCAGAGAGCTGTGGGAGATCACATTCATCTAAATAACTCTTAATCTTGTCCTCCTCCACCGTTTTGTTCTTTGTATAAAGGTCTTCATAGAATACCTTGAACACCTCTGTTATCTTGTCTGGATCTGAGTGTGAGGCCCCCAAGGCATCTTTAATGACGCTAATAGAATTCTTCTGTACCTTAAACTTCAAATACGAGGCCAGGCTCTTACCAGCCTTATTAGATTCACAAAGTTTAAGTCTCCTTCTTTTGTCCAGCCGAACTCCCGCTCTCTCACTAATAATTTTATTGTATTCGTATTTTTTATTCGCCAAGGCATAAAGAGACATATCGTCCCTATCCTTCAAATGTTTACTCTCAAGGTCTACAATTTCACATTCCAAAGACTCCAAATTAGCATTATAGTTTTTGTTCATTGCTGATCTGATTTTGATACATACCCCCTGTATGGTACTTTTCAAGGCATCCCATCTAATGAGATCAGATGTGTCCCCCTCTTTGTTAATCTGTAGATAGGAAGCGATCGAAGCTTGTATTGTGGACCGGTGTTGATCATTATTTAGGATTTCATCATTTAGGCGCCAAGACGTCTGACGAGAGGAGGATTTGACATTAGCAATGGATAAGGAGATGCAAAAGTGATCAGATATTACACGAGGTTCTATGGTAGTAGACTATTCTAGGAACCCCGTTCTGTGATATGAGGATGTAATCGATCCGGGAATACGAGTCGTGTGGAGCGGAGTAAAAAGTATAGTCCCTCCCTGTGGGATTTTGAAGCCTCCACGCGTCCACTAGGTGAAAGCGTTGGCATAAATTGAGGAAGGCTTTATGCGATTTACTTGTCTTGAGGGGACAGTGGGAATCTCTATCCAGCGTTGCGTCCATCGAAAGATTGAAATCCCCAGCCAGTATGTGAACAGCATTATCCGGGATATTTTCAATATGCTTATTCAGATCTTCCCAGAATTTGAGGTCATTGGTGTTAGGAGCATAGATGTTTGTTACATAAAACTCCGTATTATCCCTGCTTAGTTTGGCCGTAACCCACCTCCCGTCTACACTCGCTTCAGAAGACAAAAGTTCTACCTTAAATTTCTTCGCAACAAGTATTAAAACACCATTCTTTTTGTGAACAGCCTCTGCACCCACAACCTCGTTGTAAAACTTATTCCTCAGGTGATAGAACTGCTTAGCCTCAAGCTTCGTCTCCTGTAGTAATACAATGTCACCTCTTAACCTCCGTATATAGTCTAAAAATTTTTGTCTCTTGACAGGTTGGTTCAGACCTTTAACGTTGAGAGATAATATCTTCAGTTTGTCCACATTACACACCCCCATTGGAGTATTAACTGTATTATGTGTGAACAGTCAATCGAACCTTCATATTGATAATTATATCTCTCATGTGGTACAAACAGCAGCATGCCAGTGAGACAACACACAGATCTAAAAGGGCCATATGGACGAAAGTAGAATCCACAACCTCCCCCAACATCAAGCATTAATACAATAAAGAATATGCAAGCAAGAGGAAACAAAACTAAAAAACATAGAACACATCCCCACCCCAAAACCCTTCAAACCCCAACCCTCCCCACCCCACCTGTACGTAGTAGGCATGGTGATTGGAGAGAGAGTGCAATGCATCCTCCCCGTGTGTGAACACATTTATAAAAGTCTGGAACATACGAACAGTCTCAGGAGACCCGTAGTTTGCTGCTAACTAAGGTAACCTCAGTAAACCAGCATCTAGTAACCTAGCACATATATTGCGAATCAGAGACTCCTTGAGAAGAAGTGTGAGCATCATGGCTTCCTACTGGTGTGGGCGAGTTACTAAAACAACAACATTACTTACTGTCGTAGCCCTATATAATGAAACATGTTAAACATATCAACTTGTAGTCAGATTCTCATTACTCGAGGATCACTATCCTATCAGGTAGTAGTAGAGACATTCACCATAACCAAAAGATCGATAACAATTTCACTCATAACCAGGTCATTCAACGGTAAGAGAATTTGAGCAGAATCAAGTACATTCAATACCCTTCCACAGCAAGGAAGAGGCGCGCATAAAAGAGTTGCGTGAAATGCGAAGATCATTCACTTGTAACCTGAGGCCGAGGTCTGTTCTGTAGGACTTTCGGGATTGTTTGTCTCCATATCTAAGTCCTCAGGGCCGTCTAGCATACGTTTCAATTTCAGGGGATCTGAAAAAATGTGTGGAGAACCTTGAATAATCACACGATACTTCGCTGGACCGACGAATCCATATTGGAAGCCCCTTTTCTTCAACAGCGGTCGGAGCGCCAAGAAAGCCTTCCTGACGTCCACCGTCTCTTTGCTGTAATCCTGTGAAATGTAGATTTTAGCAGATTTCCACAGAATATGATTATTTTTTCGCATGAAGGTGAGAATTTGTTCTACATGCTGGTAACGTAGTGGCTTACAAACAATAGCTCTAGGGCCTTTTTGATTTTTAGTTATCCTGCCCGGCACTCTATGGGCCCTATCAAACTCCAACGGATGTAGAAAAGTCATGTTAGTAGCTTGGGTAAACCAAGATTCAAGAAAGGCCACACAGTTCCCATGTTGATCCTCCGAACCTTCTGGAATACCAAAAATGCGTAGATTCCCCCTTCTATTCCTGTCTTCCAACTCAGCGAGCTTCCGTGTCGTTTGGTCCGCAGTTATGCATAGACGTTTGATGGCGTTACAGGACTTGACTTCCATATCTTCAAGTTTTCTAATCCTTGATTCTGCCTCTATCAGTTTTGCGTTGGTATCGCGGTTATCTTGTCTGATCGGTGCTACTTCCTCCTTGGTCGCTTTCGCCAGATCCCTTACTTCATCTAGTCTGTTAAGTATCATTTCTATCGGATCCGGATTGACATTTCTTCCTTTGCCGGGCGAAGACTGCTCAGACTTAAGCCTCTTCAAACTTTTCGCCAGATCTTTGTTATCTGCCATGGCTGCTCGTGGTGTAGACTACCTGATTGTTTACAGTGATCTTCCTGTAATTGTAGTTGCCCTTTATGGAGTACTCGTTTTTTGGCCGCCTTTCCGGTTCCTTTTTCTAGCCTGATACCGGTAAACGCGCAATAACCATTCAGGACCACCTAGGAGTCGATCGATAGTCATCCTATCCGTTTGCTTCCTGCCCTTGTTCAGACGCCGTGAAAAAGTGCGCGTTTTCAAATGAGGCTGGAAGGCTGCGTCGCCATTTTAGAAGCCACCATGTGCATGTGCATGTGCATGTAAAGCCTTGCACTAGTAGAGACACTTTGTTAGTCAAAACATTGCTTTTATCTTCAATAGCGATCTGAAAAGCTTGCCAGCTTAGGCAATTGCTGCATCCGTGTAGTAGGCACTAGACCAGAAACTTAAAATCATGCATTCCCTTTAAAGCCTCAGAGTAGCACAGGGTTCAGTCGCAGACCATAGATCTCCAAACAATGGCTCCATAGACATTTATCCAGCACATTTATTCAGCACATACACCCTGAGTTATATGAGTCATAGCGATCACAGTCTTTTTAGCAATGTCTTCAGGTTTGAAGCCATGTTTCTGCATATTCTTCTAGCCTTGTGAATATTGCCAAAGTATTCAAAACTCTTCAAAATTTTTATATGCCCCGGCCGCTACCGATCTGATGGATGAAATGCCTTCATTTCCTTCCTCTCCTAATATGCGCCGGTAACAGCAGCGCCTGTGCCGTTGTACTGCGATACGATATAACAAAGTCACCGTTTAGTTAAACTGAGCCGCCATCTTGTGTGAGCGCGCGGTGCTCCCTTACTGTACAGTTCTATTTTCACCCGAGATCGGGTACAGTACTCACGATTCCTTTTGCGACTTCTTACAAGGGCCCAGCTTTCCACCGGAGCTCTCAGCGATCCGTCCTGGGTCCGTTCAGGGTCCTGACATTTCGTCCGCCGACATCCTGGGTAACCACGCGGTCCTTTTCACTGCAGCCACCTGAGCAGAATTCTCGGAGCAACAAAAACTCCTCTTCTCCTCCGCAAAAATCCTCGGACGTACCCTCTTTCTGCTCCTCTTACATTCCGGTTGCCGAATCTTCCGTCTGTGTCGGCGCTGGAGTGGTAGCACTCGTTCCAGGTTCGTTTAACGGCCTCTGCACGGGCAGAGAGAATCACAGAGCCGCCATCTCTCTCGGCGTCCAAACCACGCCCCCTATTAATGTACAACTTCCTCTATTTTCCTGGAGACCCTACTTCATTGCTTTCCGGTTACAATAACACCACAAACATGGATCCTCAAACTATAGAACTTTAATCATTCCTTTCCCTGTTGGATTTGGTTAAAGCCTTGGCTCCCTCTGAGCTATCTAAAAGTATGGTCACCACCTTCAAGGGCAGATGCACCGCCTCAATAGATTTTATTTTTGTCACGTGGAGGATTTGATTTTACAAGGAGCAGTTATTGAATCTAGTTTTAGCGATCATAACCCTAACCAAATCAAGCTATTAATCAGCCCAAAGGGAAAGCTTAAATGGGATATTGAGGCATACCATTTGCAACCTTCTACTGACAATTTAAAGTTGGTATGGAAGCTAAAGGATACTGCTCATCTCTTTCAGAGGGTGTTAAGTGAAAATCTGGCTATAGTCACCCTATGTTTGTCCAACGGTGACCAAGATGGCCAGGTGGTGATGGCTTTTTCTTCTCTTTGTTCTGAAATTCTGAAGGCCCCTATGAAACTGATAAAGCCCTCCTCATGCACCCGGAGATAGTTTAATACCAAGAGCTCAGCAGCAAATAGGGCCTTACGCCAAGCTCTGATATCTGAACCTAGGGTCCAGTTTTAATGTTTCTTTTACTTTTGGGACATAAAAAAGTCACTGCCAAACGCTGGCAAGAGGTCCTAGTTATAAACTTGGATACCACAGCTAAGGTATCACAATAGGGAAATTGTACGCTGTTTTGGTCAACTGTCTCAGACCACCAGTCCTCCTTCCAGCACTATTTCTCGTCTTATTACTAGCACAGTCTGTGAGGAGCATTTAAGTGAAATCTATGGAGCTTCCTTCTGCCATGACCATTTTAACATACTCCCAAGACTAGTGACCCGATTTTAGATAACCCTGATGAAGTTTATGATGCAATAACCAGAGTATTGGAGGTAAGGAGCCTTGCCCCAACGGGGTGCCCATTGATTTAATAAAGAACAATGTCAAAATCTGGGCTCCCCTACTTAGTGTTTTTAACAGCCTTGCCCACTTCCCTTTTGAGGATACATTGAGTACCATCTGTTATAATAATATTCAACAAGCATTGGCATAGCCAATAGGTCTCGCTTTTGGGACCTTATTAGTATTTATTTATGCAGCACAATATCCTTGGTGCTGCTACAACATCAACTGTTACATGTTTAAACACTTATAATGTTCCAAAGGCGAGACCTATTGGCTATGTCAATGCTTGTTATTGCAATGTGAGAGGAAACGTGAAGCACTTGTCCACATGAAGAGGGTGCTGTGCTGCTACACGACCAGAGTCAAACAATAAATCTGAAGAGACTTCCAATGGTGAGCCACGGGCAGGCCCGGGAGAGGAGTTACAGCTGCGACCCCTTCGTGCCCCATACCCCAAGGCCGTATCAGTCTACGCAGGCAGACACAAGAGCTGCAAACACCTTGCAGGGACGGCTTCTCTAGATGAGGCATCCTGGGGGTGTGAGGGCGCCCCCTGCTTTCCTTGCCCTCTAGGAGAACCCACAATCGGAAACCTCATTTTCAGTGAGAAGAATTCTTTATTTTTATGTCCTAATCCTCCATGTACTCTTCCACTCCAGAAGGAAATTAGGAGAATAGGCAGAGGATGTGACACAACGGCAGCGCTGCTGACTCGGAAGCTGGGGAACCAGGCTGGAGTCTCAGCAGGGATGTTCAAGATCCTGTAACTCTGGGCAAATCACTCAATTTCCTTGTGCCTACCAAACATTAATGTGTTTTCCTGTGATGTAACTGGCGCTGATGTAAAGCGCCCCAACACCTTCGGGTAGAATCCTCGCTACATAAGAGTGGATAAAAAACAACAAAAAAAGTCTTGGCCATTTAAAGGAAATTTGGGGTGGTAATGCGGGAAGTTCTTGATGCAGTTCTTCTGGGGACCAAAGCATTTCCTGGCAGGGGGCACCATTTGTTTAGGTTGTCTGGCAGGCAGTAGCTCTCCTCCCATTGCCATTGGTGCATCCCCAGCCCCCTCCCCCACCCAAACACACACCAGCACATTCAATCCTGCCACTGGTTTAACCCTTTCGATGCTCATGACGAGCTGAGCTCGTCATGAGGCACAGTTGAGCTGTGCTGATGACGAGCTGAGCTCGTCATGAATAATGGGAAAACAAAGGATCAAGCATGGGAGGGGAAAAGTCACAGCAGCCAAGGTGTTAAATGTGTGGGATCGTGTATAAAGGAAGGACTGGAAGAAAGAATGGCTTTGACCCCCAAGGCGCCCCTTCCACAGTTTTCCCATGGAGAGAAACATGGCCTTGTTCTTTACGGTACATCGCATTGGACCCTAAACCCAAGCCTCATTGCGTGCCTCAAACCATCAGCTGCAGAGCGCACACCGACAACCCTGAGGACAGGCTCAAGAGGTGATGCACAAGTTACTTACCTTCGGTAACGATATATCTGTAATAAACAGTAGTTACTATTAGATTCCTTACCTTAGAATATCCCCAGGTGTCAGACTGGATCCGGAAACTATTGCGAAGCAGTACCCCTGCGCGTCGGTAGGCGTCGTCTGAGGCTCCGCGTCAGTCGTCGGCATGATGTCGCCTGAGTAGGCTTTCACCTTGTGGATACCCTGCCGGGGTTATCTCACAGGGGAATACCAGGACGGGTTCCCTAAGCAAGCGCTTAGATACCGGGTCGGTGATTTGCGCTATATAAATACTTGTACATTTACATTTACTTAGACGCCGCCCTCGCACGCTGACGTCAGTTCTTATACACAGCATTTCCGCACCAGAAACGCAGAGCCATGATAAAACCAACAATGGTGCCATGAAACTAGGGCCCTGAAAGGGGATGACCTTAACCCTAGATATCGGTTCGCAGAACGGGGAGGATGGGTGGGGCGGTAAGGAATCTAATACTAACTACTGTTTCTTACAGATGTATCGTTACCGAAGGTAACGGCTTGAGAAGTTTCCTTGAAAGATGGAGCCTTGACGAGCAATTCGTCCAAGTAAGGGAAAACTTCCAGGGATTGTTTTCGTATGAATGCTGCTACTGGTGCTAACACTTTGGTGAAGACCCGTGGTGCAGACCGAAGGCCAAACTGAAGCACCTTGAATTGGAAATGGCTCTTGCCCACTCACTGTAAAGCGTAGATATTGTCTGTGAGCTGGGTGTATCAGTATGTGGAAATGCGCATCTTCCAAATCCAGAGACGCCAAAAAATCGCCTGGGTTCAAAAGAGGAAGAATATCTTGGAGAGTGACCATCCTGAAAGAGTTTGATGAGATAAGTGTTGAGCTCTCGTAGGTCTAGTATGGGACGCCAAGTCTCAGCTGTCTTCCGAACCAGGAAGAACCTGGAATAAAAACCTCTGCCCCTCTGAGAGAGAGGTGCCGGTTCTATTGTCCCCTTGATGAACAATTGGTGGGCTTCGAGGTGGAGCAGACTCAGATGTTTTGTGCGGTTGGCGCCCGGAGCTCTTGTTGGAGGAAGATCTTGTAATTCCAACGTATGGCCACTCTGAACAATATTCAGGACCCACTGGTCCGATATTTTACACTTCCAGCTGTTCAGACAAAAGGATATCCTGCCCCCCACTGATGTTACTGGGAGGGAAGGAACAGTAGGTAGAGCCAGGAGGCCGCTATTGCCTCTTGGCATTGTCGCGTCCTTGGCGGTTCTGACGCCCTCGCTGAGGCTAGCGAGAGAAAGACGCCGATTGTCCCTGCCGTTGATTTGAACATTGAGTCTTGTAAGACTGAGGAATATCTCTGCTGGGTGTTTCCTCTATAAGAAGAGAAGCCTCTGCCTTGTGTACCTCTAAATGGGACCTCACGATAGTTCAGTGATTCCAATGACTTCGCCGTGTCCGTATCTTTCTTTATACTTTGCAGGGCATCATCAACATGTTTACCAAAAAGCATCTCCCCATCAAATGGGAGGTCCAGGATTTTATTTTGGACCTCCTGACGAAACCAGATGGCTCTCAGCAAGCCCTGATGACGTAGTATTGCTGACCCTGCTAAGGCACGAAAAGCCGAGGAAGCAATATTCATAGCACAGTCAATTACTTCGGAGGACGATTTTTCTCCCTCCATAAGGACTCTCCTGCCTCTTCCTTCCCGGAGTCTGGCAGTTGTTCCATAAATGGCTCCATGTCACACCACATCTGGCGATCGTATCTGCCTAGAATGGCTCTTTGAAGTCATACAGGAAACATTCAGACTCTTCCCTTGTAATTAGTAGTCCAAACCTCTTTGACGCTCTCTCCATGAGGTTATGAAATCCCCCTATATCGACTGGAGGGGAAACAGAAGTATCTCGACCAGTGGCGTCTAGATCTTGTAGTCCACTGTCACCGGGATCCAAGTCTGGGTCCTGCAATGGATCAGTCAAAGGATCCACCTGTACTTCATCATCAGAAGAAGAATCCTGCTGAACGGTATTGGCGGGCTCGGGATCCGATGTCCGGGAAAGGACCGTTGGTATGACCACTGGCGTGAGGTACCGCTTGCAAAGGAGGCTGCACGACCACTGGTTGCGCTTGCGGCAACACCTGATGCAGAGGTTGCGCAAGCTGCAATAAAGGTTCCGAAGGAAACCTGGTTCTATAGTCCTGCAGCATCATCTGTAGATCAGAGATTAGAGAGGCCGGCATGGCCACCATGTCCTGTCCTAAACCAGGTGGACGGCGCTCCTGAGGAACATAGCGATGCACCTCTTGATCATATGCATGCTCATAATATTCCTCCGTGTCAGTCTCTTGCAATTTGTCCTTAGTGGCTGTAACATATCCAGCAGCCTGTCCCTGCCTCTCCTTTTCACTTCCGGGAGGAGATTTAATGGGACAAGCCCTCTCAGACCTGTCAGAGATCTTATGAGGGGCCTTGATAGGCGGCTTGGGTGAAGGAGGAGATCTACCCCTCTTCTTGGATCTGTGAGAGGAAGCCATAGATGTTGAATCCTCTTCATCTGATGAGAGCACCTCCTTCCGAGTCTTCATTTTTTGAAGCCAGGTCAATAGCCAGCCCTCTGTCCCGAAGCGTTTTTGTAGAGAAGGTTCTACAAATCTTGCAGTCAGTGGCCTTGTGGTCCGGGTATAAGCAATATATACAGTTTTCATGCTCATCTTCCACAAAAAGTCGTTTTTTCCCACAAGAGGCACAGGACCTGAATAAGGTTTTCTTCTCCTTGTCAGACATGTCTTGATGGTAGCAGAAAAGTTGAAGAAATAACTTGTAAGAATGAGAAAACTGAGCAGAGCTCGGTGGAGACTCCCTAGCACAACGTGCGGTAGAAAAATCTGAGGCTCTGAGCTCTCTCAGGAAGGTTCTATGGGGTGAGGCTGCTCTGATTGGTCCTGGCAAAATTTGTCTCTTTTACACAAAGAGTGATAGGATACAAAATGAGAAGAGGCCTAGGCCTCTTTTTCTCTTTTGTTTCTATGGTTCGGATACCACCGAGGCTCCCATTCTGACGACGGGGAATGATACAAAGCATGGAAATCTATGAAAGTTCCAATACTGGGGCAAGCAGGGTTTGACCGGAGCCGGGCGGTGGCGTCTGGCCACGTTCCTTTCTACAGGGGGACCTGTAGCGGGCCTGGACCAGATGCCCAGAAGAACGTCAGACAAGGTCTCATTAAACGTAAACAGAGGCTCCGAAGAGCTTGCTTGCGGTTTAAGGGCCTCAGTGAGGAGGTTAGTCCTCACTGCCGCAACAGGGAGTTCAAGGGATAAGGCCTTTGCCGCCCGCATTAACACCACACTATAGGCATCCCCCTCCTCCGAAGCCACGATACGAGGGGAGACCAAACCAGTGTCTGGCAAAGTGTCCAAACCACTGGCATCCCCTAGCTTACCTGCCCAGTCCGGATAAGGCTGGCACTCACGTGACAGAGGGTCCTCAGACCCCTCCCAATCCACCCCGCCACCCATCTCCTGGTACTCAGGGTCAAACTATGGGGCCGGGTCATAGAAGTAGAAGTATCCCATCGGCGTCGAGAGCAGCGTCGCTCCGGCGTCGGACCGAGGGGAGGACCGGGGACCTAAGACGGAGCCAGGGGCGACACCCTGGGGGCCGGCGCCGGCGAGGTCGTAAGGTCGACCGGCGACGAACCGGATCCAGCGGCGCCCTGCGGTGTCGGGACCGAAGTCGCCGACGGCGCCGAAGCACCCGGCCCACTTGGGCTCCCAGTCGGGGTCGCTTGGCCCGAAGGCGCGGCGGAACCCAATGGTGGAGTGAGCGACCTCATGGCCGTGGGGAAGGCGTCGATCTCCTCCGGCGTTGCGTTCTGCCCAGGCAGAGTCGCGTCGGCGGTGTCGCCCGAACCCCCGGCTGCGTTGCGCAAATGTCGGGGGGAGTCGGAAGAGCAATGTCGCTTCTTCGACTTATTATGCCTCTTACCTGAGGACTTGGAGCTCGAGGATGATGTTGATCCTCCGAGCTGCGATGACTCCGGCCCCGTGACCGGTCCCTCGACCTCCTTACGGACCGGGACCTCGAGTGACGCAGGTCGACTGCTGGAGCTCGAGGCGCTTGCGGGACCGCTCCCGCCTAGCCTTCGACGTCAAGGCCCGGCAGTCGGGGCGCGACTTGTCATCGTGGTCGGGCCCCAGACAATGAAGACACCGGCGATGGGGGTCGGTAACAGACAGTCGGCTGCAGTCGACGCAGGGTTTGAACCCGGGCATCCCTACCGGTACCGTCGGAGTCGTTCGACTTCGAAAAGTGATAAAAAAGGTCGAAAAAGTTTAGTCAAAAAATGACTAAGGGTACCACTTTTTCCAGATCAGAGTGCTGGCACGGAAAAAAGAAGAACTGACGTCAGCGCGCAAGGGCGGCATCTAAGTACTCCGTCATCCCGGCGCCAGCGACGCCCACGACTGACACAGAGCCGCAGAGGACGCCTACCAACGCACAAGGGTACTGCTACGCAAAAGTTTCCGGATCCAGTCTGGCGCCTGGGGATATTCTAAGGTAAGGAATCTAATACTAACCCGTTTCTTTCAGATAAACAATATGAAGGGCACTCATTGCTCACCCCCCAGAAGCATGTTTGCTGTACACAATTAACATAATTTCCTTCTACATTCAAGCACTAAATCAGTTTACTGTGCCTCTGCAATTGCAAGCTGTATTACTATTCTGACAATTATGAGGAAAAATGTGTTCCATTTCAACAGACACATTACCGTTTTGAGGCAGTAATAGAGTTCTGACGCTAGCTTCATTTGTTGGCCCGTGCCTCAAGTAAAAGCAGCTTGCTAATTTAATAAATCTGAAATATTGTTACAGAAATGATTTTGTTACTGAAACCCAGTAAGGTAGTTTAAATATTATGTGATTATTAAGTTTGTATCGAAATAAAATTTCCTGTTTTTAACTGGTGCCACTTCCGGTCCATGACTGTAGCTTTTAAATCAAGCTAGTTTGCATGAATCTGAATAAACTCTTTCATCAGTTATCATTCAACTGAAAATAAGAGGCAGCCACGGGCGAGGATGGGATGGGCATGGGTTATTCACGATGGCGCCTAAGTAGTTAAAATAACAGGCAGTGACGGGCGGAGCGGCTCAGGCAAATTCCTGAAAAGAAAGATTTACAGGGGTGTTTTCAAGCCGGTTTGCACTCAGTCAGTTTTGGTTTTTAGGTCTCGGCTAGTGTAAGCTGCGCACATGTGCAGTCTCGCTGGCGAGATTTTATGTTTCAGAGTACGTTTCACTAGCGAGCTTGAGCCCCGCCCCTCTTTTCCATTGGCTGGCGTCAACGTTCATGCTAAATGGCGGCCAGCCATTGGAATAGAGGTATTAGCGACGTACTCTTTTCTCTTTTAATCCGTGCAACTTGGACTGGCTTCCTTGACTTACGTGTGGGGTAAAAGGTTTCTTATCTTCTTTATGGGGCGAAATAGATGGCCCCATAAAGAAGATAAAAACCTTTTACCACACAGGATAGTCAGGCCAAGCCCATCCAAGTGGGACGGCTCTAAAAGAGAAATTTCTTTCATTTTAGTATAATCGCGGCACCCGCGCTTTACTTATAACATTTTAAAACTAAAGCGCGGGTGCCGCAATTATACCAAAATGAAAGAAATAGATGTTTTTTCTATGGGCAAGTGAACTTCGCGCTGTGTATTCCCATTTTAGCACAATGATGGTATGATTTGGAAGGATGGAAATTCTGTGAATATCCCATACTTTTAATTTTGAGAGCACCGATGAGGACAGATTATGGCAGAAAGAGAAAGGGAACCATTGTTTATCCTACTTGTCGTGTGATTTGGGGGCGTGGGTGAAATGGATACAAACGTGGTCTGAAATACGAATCCTCTGGTAATGGAATGCTTTTATTTTAACGTGTATAAGGAGTCCTTCCCACTTCGAATTAGAGGAAGTTGGCATGCGGGGAAAGTGCTGGTTGAATGGCTGCTAGCATGGCTGGTTTCCAGGGTAACTTTTCTCAGGGAGGTGTGGGGGGGGGGGGGGGGGGGGGGGGCTGGGAGTGTGGAGGCGGAGGCCTCGGCTAGGCCAGTGGCTAGGCCGGTGGCGGGGCGGGTGCCCTGCTGTCACTCTGGTCTCTGGGGTGTGGACTAGCACTGGCCCCGTCAAGCTCCTGCTCGCTCCCCTCCCCCTTGTCTGGTCAGAGTGTGTTTCTCGCATAAACATGGCACATCTGACATGTCCGCCCTCGCTTACCTCCTTTGCAGCTGGGAACAGATCGCCTCAACCAGACGAAAGCTGCGGACTCCCGCGGAGCATCGGCAACTCTGGATCGTAAAATATTAATTTTGTGTGCGGTTTGAAAATAAAGGACATGCTCGGCCCCGCTGGGTTTCCTATTTAGGTTTCTGTTTCTCCCCCGCCAGCCTCTTAACCTGGCTTTGTCAATGCTGTCCCTCCCCGCTGGATCGCCCCGCTGGTCATTTCGACATGAAGTAATGTTTGGTGCGACTCCTGCCGGGCGCACAGTCCCTTGCTCTGTGCACCTTGCCTGGCCGCTTGTTGCTTTCTCAGTTTGCAATAATAAAATTAAATGGTTCTTGGTAGGCGTTTAGTTTCTGCCTCTGTGCCCCTCCCCTTTTTGATACCACCATCTCGTTTTACAGTCAGCTTTATTTTTTCAAAGTTCGCAACCGCCTCAAAATATATTGCTGATATTCCTTGCATGTAGAGTTGGCAGAACCATATGAATTATTTCCGCTTCCAGCAACATCTTGAATGTCAAACTTAAGAAAGTAGCGTTTCCTTTCATTGCCGGTTGTGGCTTGTTTAAAAACCTTTACCTCAATAACTTGGTTTCCGCCATGTGTACGCTTGTTGTGTTTACCAAGTAATTCGAAAGTAGATTTTTTTTCTGGGGGCGTCGTTTGAGAACTGCTCCGCTGGCTTCTTCATACCAGGTTTCTATTACAATTAGGAACTGCAGTCGGGCGTTTCTGCTATAGAATTAACACCTCTTCAGACCGACTCTGGGCTAGAAAACGTCATTCTTTCCGCCACCCTGCTTTTTTCCTGTTTCAAATTACGGAGACATGTAAAATGTACAGGAAGTGCATTTTAATGAGCGGCTAATTTATGTTACCTTAAAAAAGAACTGTAGATTTTAGAATGATTACACCGTTCCATGGTATTATAGAGGATTCAATTTCCCAAGTGATCTATTTAAAAAAGATTTCAGCAACAAAATTATCTTAACACTAGTGCGATGGGCCTACTTATCAACCATGTCTTCTGAGGCAATTGAAAATGTTCCCTTCTCTACGTTGT